>NC_056726.1:339849040-340131540 GCF_019279795.1 Protopterus annectens | reverse complement strand
TAGGTTATCGGCCCTAGGGCCTATACAAGCCTAGCCATAACAATTCCATGGATATTTCTTCCCACAATATTTACTTCTCTGGACCCCCATCTAGCAGGGCGACTGACATGATCCCGGAGTGAATTTCCTATCTCCCATCTAGTCATCAAGGTTCCTTTTGAAGAGGGCCAAGGAGGCGCTCTGCTTGACATGTATGGGCAGTCTATTCCAGAGTATGGGGAGTCTCTGGGTCAGGAACCTATCCCTCCAGCATGTTTTGTTCATTGTGATGACAAGGTTTAGATCCCTGGAGCATGTGGCTCTGAAGGATTGGGATTTCTTTAAGTGGAGCATGTCCAACAGCTCAGGGTTTGACATGGCCTTGTATGTTAAGCAGAAATCACCTCTGAGTAGACGATATGCCACAGAGTATAGTTAGAGTTTTTTTAGATGGTCAGCAAATGGCATCTGCTTTAGGCCTGTGATTCTTTTAGTAACGTATTTCTGTGGCCTTTCCAGCTGTTGCAGATGTCTTGTGAGGTACATACCAAATGGGGCATTATACTGTATAATGGGTCTAATTAGGGGTGTGTACAGTGGGACAATGACCTCCTTTTTTCTGGATGAAAAGCCCTTAGTGATGAGAGGTGCTACATAGAAGGATTTCCTGACTGTTGTGGCAATGTGGTTATCGAAAGTGAGACCACTGTCCACCTGTGTCCCTAAGTCTCTCATCACACTTTCGATGTTTAGGGTACTGCCACCTATGTGGTAATTCATGGGTACATGTTTTTTTACAAAGGGGATAACTATACATTTCTTGTCATTAAGCTTGAGCCCATGGCTCTGGCACTAGGCATCTGTTTCTGTAAAGCCCTTTTGTAGAATATCCACATCATTTGGGGATTCAGTAATGACTCCCAGTTTGCAGTCATCTGTGAACTTTGTTAGCCAGAGTCCCTTAGTGTTGGCCTTTACTTCAGAGAAGTAGATGCCAAACAAGAGTGGTCCCAGGACTGAACCCTGAGGTACTCCACTTGTCACTTGTCTGGAGCTGGATTTGTAGTCGGCTACTTTTTCAGTCTGGGTTCTGTCAGTAAGCCAGTTGGCAACCCATCGAGTGACATAGGGATTTATGCCCAGCTTAGTAAGTTTATCTGTTATTCCAGAGTGGGGGATGGTGTTGAAGGCCTTGGTGAGGTCCAGATAGGCTGTGTGGACTGCCTTACCCTCGTCCACAGCTCTGAAGACTGATTCGAAGAAGTCAATCAGGTTCAGGAGACAAGTCAGTAAATAATGATGTACTGAACATATGCACCTCTTACTGCATGACATATGTGCATAGGTTGACAGAGTTGTGGCTGGAGGCACAAACACAGGGCCAATATTGACATGTTGCTGAGATAAACCCATGCATTTACTGGTGCAACAGGGTTTATTGTGACATATGTCTTCTGAGGCATAAGAAGTCAGTAACTCACATGGCTGTCACCATTTACTGACTGCAATCCTCGGAGTATGCTACTGCATTTTTAAAGATGGAAAATGTGTGAGTAACACCACACATGTAAGACTCCAAACACTGGCCAGTCTGCAGATAGCCCTACATGTGAGAGTTTCCCCAACCACATAACACTGTCATGACAGATATTAAATCATGTAGAACAGCCATATCCACACAAACCCTGTTAAACCAACATTACTTCAAATGTAGAAGAGCAATACTTGCACTCTGTCCTCATGTCTGGAACATCCCCCTCCTCTTTGTTGGCCTGTCTCCACAGTGTATGTTGTAAGAGGTATATCCAAGTACCCTCTGTGATGCTGTTTGTCAAACGCCCACATGAAGTCCTGCTCACAGTGAAGGAAAAGGGCCAACACCCACATGAAGTGCTTGCTCTTATTTGATTTTTCATAAACTTGTTTTTGTCATTTTTAACTTATCTGCATTTATTTAAACTGTATTTGCCTTAATATTGCTACACACTCAAGTGTGCTAGCTTGTACTGCATTTAAAGTGTTTTTGCTACTGTCATTAGCTCATTCTTTCTAATACAGAGATAACTTTTTGACAAAGCCAACCCACTTAATTAAAAAAAAAAAAAATAAATAAATAAATAAATAAATATATATATATATATATATATATATATATATATATATATATAAATTCCAAGCTTGTTTTCTGCCTTTCCTGTAAGTAGTCTAATCCATATACAGATTTGCTGTATCCAGGACTGTTTGTAAGCTTCTATGCCCCAAGCCTTTCTGTGTTGGAGGAAAGCCTTCTATCTTATCAGTGGGAGTGGTAAGCAGATAGCCTATCTACCACAAGAGAGGTCTCTGGCCCACCATCTCTTTCAACTTTCTGGTTTAAAAGCCCACATTTGCACTTGCTTCCCACCTTCCCTGTAAATAGTTTAGTCCAGATACAGATTTGCTATATCCAGGACTGTTTGTAAGCTTCTGTGCCCCAAGCCTTTCTGTGTTGGAGGGAAGCCTTCTGGCTTATCAGTGGGAGTGGTAAGCTCTAGGTAGCCTATCTACAACAAGATCCAGATACAGATTCTTAGTTTAGTTGAATTTGAGGGGATCGTTAGTCTTTGCATACTGAAGGAACAAATACCTTATGTCATGGGTGATATGAGATCACAGTCCATATGTGCCTTGCTCACTCATACATCATGCAGTTGTTAATAAGGTGAAACAAACTCAGGAATATTTGATACTTCTGTCTGTACAAATAGTGTATATGGTATCCTGGGGTTATAGTACAGTGCATAGTGTATGAATACAGCTCAGTGGGCTCTAAGGGTATGCTAAGGGTGTAAAGTAGCTCAGATAGCTTCATATAAATGATTATGAAGTTTAATGATGAGATGATTTTGGATCTCTCTTCACATGTGTGAGAAGGTTTACCTTTACAATGTTGCAAATAACATGTGAGACTCGTCATATATCTGACTCTAAAGGTCGGAAACTGCACTTTCGAATGCTGAGAACACAGAAAGTGCTAAACAATAGCTTTGACATGTTGAATGTTTTCGAAACACCCAACATTTCCAGATGTCACCAAACACCATTATGCAGGGGGGCAAGCCCCTCTGCAACCCTCATCTGGGGGATGTGCCCCAACCCTCCCATCCCCTGCTAATTTATTATACTAACTCAGAGACTGCACTACATTGAGAGAAGAGTGCATGTCCCAATCCCCACTGTAGTGCTATCTCCACTCAGAATGCTGAATCCACATGAGCGAATGCACACTGTCATTTGCTCATTGGTGATTTTGGCAATTCATAGTTAGTTATAATGAACTTTTGAAATTATACTTTTGCACATCTGGCTGTCACAGATGTGCACTCCAACCTTATGAATGTAAACCTTTTGAGAACTATGATTCTCAAAATTGCAATAGTCATGTTAGTAAAATACCAAATCACACACTACTCATTGGTTAACCTTGTTTGAGATTTCGGTTGTAATTTTTTCTACAATGGCTTGCAAAAAATGATGGTATGGAAACCAACTTCCAAAAGTAAAAAATAAACTTTTGAAATATTGCGGATTAATATGGAAAATTATATTGAATATAGTAATTTTACGTTTTATGAGAAGAAATTGTGATTGTCCTCTTTTTTTTGTTGTTAATTGTATCATCTGATATTGTGAGCTTCATGATTTTTCATTAGACATTTCTGGAATGTCAGAAAAATAAAATAATACAAATAAACAAATAAATAAATAAATAGTAAGAGTGGCACAGTGGTGCAGCAGATAACATTGTCACCTCGCAGCAAGAGCTCCTCCAGTTTGATTCTCGGCTAGGGTGTCTTCTGTGTGGAGCCTGCATGTCCTCCCTGTGTTTGGGTGTCTTTCCTCTGAGTGCTCCAGTTTCCTCTCACATTTCAAAGACATGTAGTAGGTGGACTGGACAATCTAAATTGGCCATAGGTGTGTGTGTGTGTGTGTGTGTGTGTGTGTGTGTGTGTGTGTGTGTGTGTGTGTGTGTGTGTGATTGTGTGGTGTGGAGAACTGCCAAGGCAAGGCAGGGCTAGCCACCTGGTGGTGAAAATCTTGGCTATAGATGATTGTCACTGTTGAAGTGACACCCCAACCTCATGTGCAAAAATGGGGAAAAAGGGGCTGTGGATGGATGAATGGATTTCTGACATAGCATTTTTATATACAATTTTCTTGTGTGTAACTCCATCAGATCTGTTATAGTCTTCTGATTGCATATTTTTAAAGTTAAAAACAACACTTTTCTTTTATCATTAAAATAAATGCAAAGTAAGTCACAGTTGTACATTACTACAGTGTCATGGTGCCTATATGCCTGTACAGTCATCTGAGAACAGACATCTCAGTGTACCATGGACATGATGGCTATTGAAATGTAGACTACTGCTGCAAAATCTAGTACACAGGTATATAGAATATGATACATAATTCTGCTGATATTTTATTGCCATACTTTGTTCTCTGTGACTGTTATCACAGTCATAGTATATCATGAGCCCAAGTTAGCTTCTGCTGCTGTCTGTCCTGTCATTGACTGTTGTAACATTTCAGGCATTGTTGTATGATGACTCTTTTTACCTAGGACTTGAGAGAAAAAATGGTTTGTGTATTTGTGTATTATTGTGTTGAGTGAGTGTGCATATGTATGTTGTGCATGTGATAATGTAATTGCTTTGTTTTGATAATAGGTATTGTGTGTGTGTGTGTGTTTATGCATGCATGTGTGCACAAGTGTGTGTGTTTGTGTGTGTGTGTGTGTGTGTGTGTGTGTGTGTGTGTGTGTGTGTGTGTGTGTGTTATTATATTTTGTGTGTATACTTGTGTGGGTGTTGGTGTGGATTACCACATTTTGAGTGTGAGCATGTGTGCCACATGCATTTGTGTTTATGTGAATGCTGGTGTACACTGGAGATTTGAATTTTAGAAACTCAACATCACTTCTGTATATTCACAATAATAATTTCAAATTATTTTGTTGAAGTGTATTATTGTATTTCATTCATTCTTATTCTGATTTAATTTATTTATTTTTATTTATTTATTTTTTTTTTTTACCAGGAAAGTCATAAAGTGAGCACTCTATATACAATAGTTAAGTAATTGGGTTGGATTTTGTGCATTCTTGTATAAATTGCATATAATTCATATCATCAATGTCCTAAAGGAAACATTTTTTTTGTTTGGAATGGGGTTCTAAAGAAAAAAAAATGGGTCTGTTCATAGAATTTACTTCTTTATCTTAGGGTTCCCACTATAAGTAGACTCCACCCAAATGGACAAAAATGCTCAGTAAAATTAATAAATAAACAGTTAAATAAACAAGTTTGAAGTTTGATGTTACTTTGGCATTTGTAACTACACTGAAGAGCTAGAAACCAGCAATGCTGTTTCTAGAGTAAATGTAGAATAAAGAGAACTAGTAACAAAATGGCTGTGAACAAAACAGAGTACATGGATGATACAAACAGTTAACATTCCTAACCAAACATATAGCTTGGGCAAACCATATTGATAGGAATATGATTAAGACACATAAAAGCCCATATATCAATGTAGCATGTATATTTCATCCAGGTGATAGAAAAAGTTCAAAATGGCACTGCAGGTTATTGGAAAAAGAAGTACTTGTTATTGCCTTGTTAATGTGAGATGGACATTTTTCTTTTTTTAATTGAATTTTATTTGCTTTTCAAAAGATAAATACAATAGGTAAGAAAGTGCAAAATCCATGATATGCCAAAGCAAGCTAACATTGATTAAACCATTCCAAACAAAACAATGTTTCCTTTAGGACATTGATGATATGAATTATATGCAATATATACAAGAATGCACAAAACTCAGGTCCCATACCTGAGAAGACAGTCTCTTATACTGATTCCCAACTTCTCTGCTGTCATATGGAGTCAAACTAACTTCCTAAAAGGCTTTGCAATTGTGGTGGTAGTCCGTGGGATGAGCCTGCCTGCTTACAAGAATACATATTACCCAAATGTCACTGTAGATCATCCATGCTCTGAGAGCATTAATGTATTCCCATTTCTCCCAGAAGAGCACCTTCCTAGCACTTCCTGGTATGGTGATGCATCCAGTCAAGACATGCTGAATCGGTTCATAGATAAACCACTCCTGCTCACCCAAATTAAATTTAGTGTGATGTTCCCCTAAATACTTCAAGGTTGGGGTAAGAGTGAGGTCAATGAGTTGTAACCATTCACAAATCCCTTTAGATAGCTAGCTATTTCTTCCCATTTTACCCGCAATTCTTCTTATTGTGGAATGGTGCCAGATAATTCCAGTAGGCTAAGCAAATCCACATACTCTAAGACACTCAGGATACATTTGAGCTGTCCACTTCTGGGAAAGGCCTACTGCAGTTGTATTTATTGCAGCATCTTTTATTCTCTAATTATGACCAACACCCTTTACTATTCACAGCAGAGCCCTCATTATCCCAGTTCAAGAAAAATCTTATACAATTCTTTAAAACACGATGACTATGTTCTTGCTTTACCCCTGACTAACTCCCACCCCCCTCAACTGTGCACCTGTTTGAGGACTTCTTACACCTAAGTGACTATATCTTAGTTATTTGGTAAATAATCCAGTACCTCTGTATTAAATCGTGAAACCAATGTGATGTTATATGCCAATAAAAGAATGCCTGTCTGTATTGAAATTGTAATAAGTTATATGTATATATTGATAGTCTTTGTAATATGTATGTAGTTTATAACTTGGAGCTTTTCTCCCTGGGCCTCCGCTGAAAATGGACATGTATCCAGTCAGACTATCCCGGTCAACAAATGTAAAATAAATAAATAAATAAATAAGTTGGTTCAGTTGGAGGCTACAGTGTATCTAGGTAGGTGAGTGATACACAGTCCTTTGAAGAATCTGAGGATATAAGCTACAGAGGCTGAGATTCTCCTTTTACCCTCAGCTAAGATCGCTTTGTTGATAAGATCTTCTATGCTTTGGAGGGTAGGTGGTATAAGAATATTCCTAACTAAATGTAAGATTCAGGGCAAGATCATAGTCTGAATTGCTATACTCCTTCCTACTGTGGTCTGGAGGTTAGCTAACTTCATAGAGGGTCTGTATCTTGGTCGTTAGCCCTGTAACATTACTTGTTCCTTTTAACGTTAACCCTAGATAGGTGAATCCTATACTACCTATATGGAAGTATTGTACATAGTTCTCTTTTCCTCATTTTATTATAGCTGACTTTGAGAGACTGAATTCTAACTCTGTGACCTTCCCAAAAAGGTGGAATTCTTTCTGCTCTTCACCTAAAATCACTGGTAAATTTGACGTCATTAGAGCACAGTCATCAGTAGACATAAGAAATGCATTTGTGGCTCCTTCTGAGCTAGCTTGAGGCAACCTGTGATTACAGTGATAATTATACTTGGGAAGCTAGTTCTTCTATTAGCTGTAGGAAGAGGTAGGGGAGAGCAGACATCCTTGTTTTGTTTCCCCTTCCTATTACCCCAGGTAAGAGAGACCTCCCTTAATTAAAACTCCAAAATGAAAGGAAGGTATATAACCTTTCTAACAAACCAGAAACTAGGATCCACAGTTCCTTTTCACTGAATTCTTAGTATTTTCCTGAAGCCAGAGTGACATTTTGTTAAAGTTAACATTTAAATTGGATTAGAGTAAGAATATTTTTGGCAGAATAAAAAAAAAAGCTGGAACAGGTACATGATATGATTTGTGTTGCATACTGTGTAAACAGATAGGTGGGGAACTGGTTGACTGGAAGGACTTTTTTTGTGATAAAGGTCTGTCTCCCTATACCAAGGGATGCTGTCAGGGGAGTCCCACAGGTGTTGGTGCTGGTTCCATTCCTGTTTGACATTTTTATGGCACAGTTACCTATCTCATGTAATGTATTACAGAATAAGTTCATGGATGACATAGAAATTGGAAGAATTGTTAGTAATTTTTCATTATCATAGACTTTTATGGTAATTTCTGGATTGTTTACATCTTTGATCTAGTTCAGCAGGCATGAGATATAAGGTTAAATTGTGTTTTATTTTCCACAGAATATCCGTATACTTTAAATGGTTAGTTAATATCAAGTACAAATATGGTTAAGGATTTGGGTGTTATTGCTTCTGAACTAAACATTGATGGACATCTATCTAGTACTATTAAAAAGTACTATTTGATTTTGCGCAATATTAGATGCTGTTTCATAAGTAGGGATGCCGAGGTCTTGATTCCATTGCAGTCTGTTATTAGACCTGTTATTGAATATTGCTGTAGTGTATGTGTTTATAATACCATTCAGTTAAAGATACTGGAACATATTCAGAAGTCATTTATAAGGTCTTTTTGGGGCTTACATCAATACTGTTATAAGGACAGACTAAACGATCTGTCTTTATATACGCTTGGTTACAAATTCATTGGGGGCTGCTAACATTGTATACATGCTGTAAAGACAACTTTTGTGTAATGCTAGGAATTACTATCACAAGTCATAATCATGGTACAATGAATATTGGTTTATTTATTGATTTACAGCATATTAGTACAAAAAGCTGGGTGACTTTTTTCTTCAAAGAGCTGGAAAGGTTTGGAATTGTCTACTTGTTGAAACTAGAACAAGAAAAAATATTACTCAGTTCAAGAAAGGTGTTGATCAGTTGTTCAGTTCTTGCATTTTTAAAAAAGGTTTAACTGTTAGGAGGCTCTTGATTCACCTCAGAAGAGGTTCTGCAGTTGTTGGTGATCTACAGTGAAGCACTGAAATATTAAAACAATAGTAGACAAGACAGATATAGGACGTTTTTTTATATTTCAGATGCAGTTATGTAAGCTGTTACATGATGGAATGGCACACGGAGTCAAAACAAGACAGTAAGATGCAACAGCTTGCTTCACAACCATTACAGAGAACACAAAATATTACAAAAGTACTACAATATCAAATGCTGTTTTCCTGAATAATTTGGCCTCCCCGTCATCATGAGGAGCAGGGCAAAATATCACTGTTGGGACCACTCCTGGTGGTATCTCATGTTACTGCAGAATAGCATGGTGCTCCTAACAGTATGTCCTGACCTTTTTATTCAGCAGTTAGTATCAAATGCTGTTTTTGTAGGCATTTTAAAATGCCTTGCCTTGCTTCCCATCATAATAAAAGGCAAAGCAAAATATCATAGCTCTGCTTAGAAAAGTATATTTCTTTCTTGGTTGTGTTTTCATGTTTGTTGCATGCATTAACTGTCTGTTGTACAAAAGAGTCTCAAGTGATAGCAGTGCATTGTTCAGAATCTAGGTGTTACCTTTTTAATTTAACAGTACATTGCCAGCAGTGTGTCCGATCATTTCTTTCTGTATTCAGCAGTACAGTATCAGATAGTATAGTTTGTCACACTTATTTTAAAATGCTGCCTCCTGTTTATCATCATGACAGACTGCAACACAAAATGACATAGCTCTTCTTGGAAAAGCATTGCAGTAATAAATGTTGGTTTCTGGAATCTTCCCTATTACGATAAAGAGCAAGTTAGATCCCTGTAGGATATATCAGAATCACACTTGTTACTGCAAAACAGTCCTATATTGATAAAAATACATTAACATTTGATTACTTGATCTATACTTCTTCACTGATAACCTTTATAATCCAGTCTCAATAATCATTTTCTTGAAAATGACACTCAGTAAATCCTTCAAAACATCCTCTTCCAGTGCTTTGTGATTCTAAGTTACTAATTTCATACAAGCCAGCACTTCTCTGTGACCATTTTTTCCCTTTGATGGATAGTGGTAATAGAACAGTCCAACTCTAATTATATAGAGAGATCCAGATAGTACACTTGTGTACACTTACCATAAATGTAGATGTTCAAGTGTATTCACTGTTGCAGTCATCACATTTGGGTTATCCCTGCCAGGGTAGCCCTCGGCCGGCCTGAATACCACAGACTTAGTATTTCTGTGTCGGTTGCTGTTGCTTGAAGACTGACATCAGGTCATCAGTAGTATAAAGTAAGGCAGCCAACGCCATTACATCAGTTTTTCTTGCCCTAACCTGTCAGGAGCCCCCAAGTAGGAGGCCAGGCTCTGGTGGAAGAACCCCACCAGTGGAAAATAAATGCCAATATGTCCCTTGTAAGGAAAGGAGAACAACAAGTTAGAATGGTAATAAAAGGAGAAAGAGAAGAAAGGGGGATGGAGGGGGGAAACCAGGACTCCAACAGTGAATACACTTGAACAGCTACATGTATGGTAAATGTACACATCTGTACTATGTTCTTCGAGTTTCACTGTTGCAGTCATAACATTTAGGTTGATTCCCAAAGCTGAGAAAATAGATGGAGGCAGTCAAGGAAACTAGAGGCTGGCTAGGATGCCCTGCAAGACTGCAGAGGCAAAACCTGCCATGGATTTGGAGAAGAGAGGCAGGTGGTAATGCTTGGTAAAAGTGTGAACAGATGTCCAGGTGGCAGCCTCCAGGATGTCCCTGGTGGGGACTCTTCTGAGGAATGCTGCAGAGGTGGAGGCTGCTATGGTGGAGTGTGTCCTGACCCCCTTGGGGGGAGGCTTTCCATGCTGTTGTAGCAGAAATGCATGCAGTGTACTATCCATTTGGAAATGGTTTACTTGGAGCTGGCTTTACCTTCTGTCCCTGTAGCAAAGCTAACCATCAATTGATCAGACTTTCTGAAGGATTTAGCCCTGTCTAGATAGAATCTGAGCTGTCTGTACACATCTAGAGAGTGAAGAATCCTTTCCCCCTTGTTCTGGGGGTTAGGAAAAAAGGTGAGCAAATGAATGGATTGGTTGAGAGCCACACTGGAGACCACCTTGGGCATGAAGGATGGATTAGTTCTGTGGGATACCTTGTCTGCATTGAAGATGATGAAGGGTTCCACAGCCATGAGTGCTTGCAGCTCAGAGACTCTTCTGGCTGAAGTGATGGCCAGAAGAATGCTGTTTTCCAGGAGAGAAATTTTAGCTCTGCAGAAGAAGCTGGTTCGAAAAGGGGCAGGATGAACTTTTCCAATACAAAGTTAAGGTCCCAGTCTGGTGTTGGTGCCCTTCTGGGTGGCCTCAAGTTGCTAGTCCCTCTTAGGAACTGTTTGACCAAAGGCTGTGAGGAAAGGGGCTACTCAGTGTGAAAATGAGCAGAAATATCAGAGGCATGAATTTTTATAGAGGAGAAAGAGAGGCCACTGTGCAGTAGGTAGCTAAGTATTCCAGGATGAGAGGGAGGGAGGGCTGTGCCATATTGGCTCCCTTAGCCTGGATCCAGGTGCAAAACCTCTTCCATTTATCAGCATAAGACTTTCTGGTGCTAGGGCATCTGGCCTCATGGATAAAATACAGAACCTATTGACTGAGTTTGGCAGATTGGTTTAGGGTTAGGGAATAAGCCAAGCTGCCAAATTGAGTGTCTGCAATTGGGGATGTATGAATTTTCCTTCCCTCTGGGTCAGGAGGTTTAGAATCTGAGGAAGATGCCATGGAGGCAGCGGGAACAGGCTGTGCAGCAAGGGGTACCAGTGTTGCCGGGGCCAGTCTGGAGCTATAAGAATGGTCCTTAGTTTTTCCTCCCTTATTTTGAGCAGTACCCTGGGGATGAGAGGTAGGGGAGGAAAGGCATAGACCGATAAATTGACCCAGGGGAAGGAAAGGGCATCCACTTTCCAAGCCATGCAGTGATGCTCCCTGGTGCAGAATTTGCTGAGCTGGTAGTTGGTGTGGGAGGCAAAGAGGTCGACCTTTGGAGTTCCCCATTTCTGAGTTATTAGGGTGAAGGTACTTCTGTTGAGTTGCCACACATCTGGGTCCAGAAGATTTCTGCTTAATTGGTCTGCCAGAGAATTGAGAGAGCCTGGTAGGAATTGTGATAACTGGTGTAGTTGCATGGGAGAGGCTGTGTGCCAAAGGATCATGGCCAGCCTGCATAGGGGGTAGGAGTGAGTCTCTCCCTGCTTGTTGATGTACCACATCACAGTGGTGTTGCCGGTTTTGATCAGGATAGCCCCTGGAGAGAGAAGGGTCTTGAAAGCTATCAAGGTGTGCTGCACAGCTGTCATCTCTTTTTGACTGATGTGCAGAGGGATTTGTTGTGGGCTCCATTGGCCCTGTATGCACCTGCTGTCCAGGTGTGTACCTCAAGCATAGTCTGATGCATCTGTGGTGAGGGTCTGGGTGGTGTGGGGTGGGGAGAAAGGCAGTCCCTTGTTGAAGGAGCATGCTGTTGCCCACGAAAGAAAATCTTTTCTGAGGCAAGGAATTATAGGTAGAAGAGTTTCCAGGTCTTGAGAGTGTTGACACCAAAGTCTCTTTAGGTACCCTTGAAGTTTTCTCATATGCAGTCTGGCATATGGAATGAGTAGTATGCAAGATGCCATAAACCCAAGAGCTTGCAGGATCTTCCTTGCAGTTAGCTGGGGCCTGGTGGCTAGTTGAGAGAAGTAGGTTGTCAGGAAAATGTGTTTCTCTGGTATATCATCTGGGATGCTGTGTCCAGACTTGCTCCCAGGAAGATTATCCTTTGGGTAGGCGCCTGCTTGAATTTCTTTTCATTGATTGTGTACCCTAGAGAGGTTGAGCAGTTTTTCCTGGCTGTCTGCCTGAATAAAGCAGTTGTCTAAGTATAGGTAAA
Source organism: Protopterus annectens (assembly GCF_019279795.1). Classification (NCBI taxonomy): domain Eukaryota; kingdom Metazoa; phylum Chordata; order Ceratodontiformes; family Protopteridae; genus Protopterus; species Protopterus annectens. Next base: position 340,118,900 of record NC_056726.1, on the reverse strand, counting down.
TCTGAATATTTCTTTGTCTGCAAAAGGCAATGGCTGGAGCCAGACATTTTGTGAAAACTCTGGGCACAGTAGATAAGCCAAAGGGAAACGCAGAGAACTGAAAGTGTTGAGAACCTGCCCTGAAGCGGAGATATTTCCTGCAAGATTCCCTGATAGGGATGTGGAGGTAGGCCTCTTTTAGATCTAAGGTGGCTAGCCAAGTGTCCTTGGAGAGCATGGGTAGCAGCTGCTGGAGGGTGAGCATTTTGAATTTTGGGATCACCAGGAAGGTGTTTAGAATAGATATATCGAGGATGGAAATAGTCTGGAATAGAAACCTTGGCCTATCTGTTCTGCATGAACGTGCTCTACTGCCCTCATAGAGAGCAGGGGAAGGATTTGCTTTTGAACCTCTGCCCACTGATTTGGAGGTAGATCTGGATACCCTTTTTGGGTTGAAAGGATGTGGAAGGAAAATTTGTATCCATGAGACAATGTTCAGAACCCAGTGGTCCTTGGTAATAGTGGCCCAGGTGATTGAGTGAAAGGAGAGTTTTCCTCCTAGGGGTAAGTGAAGGTGGGCAGAGGGATGGGGTGGAGGAGGTGAGTCATTGTGAGTTCTTACCATAACGGGGTGGCTTAGAACTCCCTGGTTTTGAAGTGGAGGTAGCCCATTGCTTAGATGTCTGCATTCCATGTGGCTGCTGTCTGGGGGGGGGGGGTCTGTTTTCATGGGGCCAAGGCTGGGCCAGTTTACTGGGAGCAGGAAAGGATCAATGTTTGGAGAGACAATACCTGCTGAACCTAGGGGGCTGGACTTGTAAGAAATCCTTAACTGTTTGCATAGATTTTACTTTTTCTTCCATCTTTTTTAAGACCTCTTCTGCCTTAGTGCCAAATAAGTTATCATTGTGCAAGGGAGAATCCAACAATTTAGATTTGACATGGTCTGGCAGGGGCTGTTCCTTAAGTCATGTATACCTTCTAATGACAGATCCAGTGAATGCTGCCCTGCAAGAAGCTTCTAGGGTGTCAAAACCACAGTGCAAGGTGTGTTTAGTTACTTGACTTGCAGAATGCACTAACTCTTGTAAATCTTTAGATTCTGCCCAAGCTGGAGAGGAAGACATTATTTGTTTAAGGAGTTCCAAGGTATGTTGCTGAAATTTCAGCATATGGAACTGACAGTTTAGTGCCCTGATATCAAGAGTAGCTGAGGTGTATACTTTTTTACTCCATCTGTCTAATGCTCAGGAATCCTTGACTGAGGGGGTGAGATTCTTAGCAGAGGTTGCTTTAACCCCTTTTGGCCCTTGGGAAATGGCCTCAGGGTCAGCTGTAGGAATTTTAAAAAAGATATTTGTGTGAGCCAGGGACTATGTAGTACCTGTCTGGTTTTCTGGGAGCTGGAGGAAGGGCATCAGGAGTCAAGCTGGAGTCGAGGAAAACATCTTCCACAACATCCAGGACTGGGGGAATGTAGTATGTACACAACCCAGAAGCACTGTCTGTTGACTTCTTCAGATTCAGATATACCAGGAAATTTTTGGTAGAGAAATCAAATCCTGAACTGCTGTATGAAGCTCATTGGAAGATCATTTTTTAAATTTAATTTTGTTTTTCTTGGTGGGGGGGGTCTTCTCAGACCTCTTTTGTACTATCCTGGCCTTCAGTGCCCCACGTTCATGCTGGGTCTACCCGCCATTCTCCTACCAACCCCTGGATTTATTCCTATATTGCTGGGGCTACTTGTGAATCCTAAGGGTGTTCTGGGGACTTGGATCATCTCTACTACTGTCTGAGGGGTTAGCTTTGTTTATGCTCTACTCATCCCCCCTCATGCTCTTTGATTGCATCTGAGGGCAATTCCCCCTTTTGGACTATGTCTCCACTTAAGAAGCATATCAGTGAGCACCCACCCACCCAGGACAGGTATGACTCTCCCTTTCTTGAGACTTCGTCAGGCTCCTGAGCCACTAATCAAGCCAGAGTCAGAAGGGTCATAATCAGGACCTTATCCTTTTACACCACCTAAGCGACTAAAAGATCATAACCTTAATAGCCTGTACTAAATAGCCAGAGAGATAACATTATTATCGTCTTTAACTTTATTTAGCAAGTGCCTTCCTTACATTAAAAATTTAGCACTTTGTGTTAACACGATTTTATTTCTTGCTTTTCTTATTTCTAATACCATGACTATCCACGCATGCCAAATGTGAATGAGTATATGTGTATATCCTGTTATTACAGACTGGTGTTCTGTCCATGATTGCTTTATACAATGCATTAACAGTGTTTGCCAGGACAGGGTTTGATTCCCTTATTACCTTGTACCCAAGCATGCAGAAGTGGCTACTGGAAAATGATGCAATGAATTAATTTTTTCTTGCAGCATTTCTGTTACCACCACCACGGTCGCCTATTCTGAAAATATAATTGGTGTACCTCACATTGGATTAATTACCAGCACTTTGTCATTCTTTTATGTTCAAGGAGATATTTCCTCAATGTTTTTGAGTAATGCAAACAGTTTTTGTAATTTATTTTAGTCGGCTTTAAGTAATAGCCGATGTAGTTAAGTTATGAAACTCACAGTTTGCTGCATTAGTGGTTTCACTTTAGTGTATACATGAGCATTGCTCTGGTAACTACAGCATTTACTTTTTTCATACTGTATGTCTGACAGTCTGCACAGAGGACTAAAGCTCTGACTTTTTAATAAGATGCTTCTGTGGCAAGGGTTCTTGGTTTGAATCTTTTAACCCACTATGTGACCTTGAACAACACACTTAAATAGACTGCTTCTGGGCAGGGAATTATTTGGGCTAGGCTTATTAATGGTCTCCTGGACTGCTTGCCTAGTAAACTATGCACCTATAAAATCAATTCATTCAAAGAAGTATTTGTGCACATTAGTCTTGTAAATATCACTCTGACATGCTTCCCTGCAAAGTGTCAGAATTTGTTATGTTTTCACTGTAGCTGAAATCATGCTAAAACAGGAATATTTAAGTAAGTTAAGACTTTTTACACTCCTCCCAGTACTTTATGTTCTTTTTCTGCATTAATTAATGACAAGACAAGCAGTTTCATCTGCTCCTATGACTACTTGTCAGAAACACATTAAGGGTACTGATAATGCTACATATTTCCATTTTTCATTTAATAATTAAAACTACTTTGGTGCCATTTCAGACTTCAGATTTTATATCCTCAAACTTGCCATTTTGATTGTATTTGGTGTGCTGTCAAAACTTAAGAAATAATAAGCCTGTGCTAAAATTTACCATCGCAGATTATTAAAGCATGATTGCATACCTGAATTTTTTATAAATTACAGTGAGCCCTGGCTCTAAATGAAAACATAAATGATGTGTAACTATAAAGTTGTTCACAGGTGGAAAACAAGTAATCAGTTAGACAAAACTAGAGGTGACTATGATGAGTATACATTAACCACCTTTTATCAAATGCATTATTTTCTTTTTTAACTTCTTTCAGGTTGTGCTGGAGGTTGGCCTATCAGAACTGTTGGACTGCTCTTTAAAACTGTTTCAATGCTGTGCCTGTATCAATTGGATCCTGCATGGTAAAGTCATCCTAAAATAAAGTAACACAACTAAAGCTTGAGGTATAAACCACTTATTACTAGCTGGCTCATTGACATGCTGGGCTTAAGTGCCAACTGATTTTTTTCCTAGAGTAGCACTGGCCACGATTCTCAAAATGATTAGATAAATTAGGAAGTTTAACAGGAAAACTATAGGTTGGTATCCAGTGCAGGTTGTACTTACATGTGGAGGAAGACGATGTGAGTTTATCTCACTGAAAGATGTACCTAGTGGGGCAATGAAGGCTTATGTACTGTGCATGTTTTTTTTGCAGTTTTATATTTTGGGAACATGCTGGTTTAATGACGTTTCTTGCAGTGAATGTTTTATGCATTGCCCATTAAATTAATTGCCAGCTTCAATAATTGGAAGATTTTCTAAGGTTTTTGTGTGAAACATTGATTCAGTTTGACACTTCAATTTCAGTTTTACTTGATGTGTATGATATTTTGACTATTTTTTGATCCAGCTCTTTGTTATAAGGAGCAGAATGGACTTTTAGTATAAGTCATTTTAGTCCACCTTTAAGAAGGTAGAGTTACTTGTGATGGCATGTGAGTCATATGATTGGCAGGGTCTTGGAACTTGAGAACAAAGTTTAGAGCAACCAGCGTGTCCATCTCACGTTTGTTTTGTTCTAACGCATCATGCCTAGACTGGTGTGTATCCCACTAACATCTAAGCTAGAAACAGTTCCTTATGGGAAAAAAAGGTGCTTAGGAAAAAGAAAGTAGAAAAAAATTTAGATTTTATTAGTATCACTGCAGATAAAGAAGCATCGTATATGATGCACTGAAACTTGTTTAAGCATCTTACTTGCGCGAGGACAAAATACTGGATTATCACCAAAAGCTGTTGTGATGATACATCAACCTTGCAGAATACATAAAACTCAGAGAGAAAACAAAGAAAGGCCTTAAATGCATAGAATAGCTATTTGTGGTCATTAGAATGGGTTGATTTACAAAATAATTTATTGGCATGGTAGCTGTTACAAAACAAGACAATGTTAGAATCAGTACAGACCCACAAGATCTTATCATATTGGATTCCAAAGGAACATTATCCAGTATAGACAGAATAAGTGGTAAATATGTCTGTGTTTTATGCAATATTCTTTCAAAAGCTGGATGCTAATCAGGGATTTTGACAAATCAAGCTAGCTGGAGCTTATTTAAAACTATGTACCTTTAACACACTGTTGGCTGATACAGATTTCTGAGACTGCTGTATGTCATTTCATTGGCTTCAGAGGTCTCAGTTTTCAAAAAGAGCTGTAACTGATATGACAGAAGGCTTGAAAGGAGTAGTAAATGTAACCTGCAACATTTTGATGTGATGATGTACTAAGCAATGAAATTACATCAGACAGGTTCACCTGTTGTAGAGACTAAGATATCAAGGTTTGAAACAAAGGAATGCAAAATTCCATCTCCAAGAAAATGGCTTGTCTTTTCACTGTCAATGGGCTAGAACTAGGTTCAGACAAGGCATGTTGTACTGTAAATACGTAGAACCTGCCTTGTTCTGCGGCACAGGAGACAGATTCCTGACTGCGAACCAGGCATCTAAGGTTTGGCTAGAAGTCCCAGCACTGGACAAAACAGGCAGGAATGGGGAGGTGTAACAGGTCATAGCACACTCACTTCTACCAGGGGAAGGGTGAAGTATGTGCACACTCAGTAACACAAACTAGGCAGAACTAAGTTTGTGATGGTAACTGGGAAGCTTGCAAATTATGCCTTGGGGGTGGGGCCGGGATACCCGGAGGCAACTTCCCATGCGGAATTTAAGGGATGGCTACCTGTGTCATCCCACTGAGCATCCCTCCTCTATGCTTCACCAGGTGCATGCATTAGGTCAGGGGAAATAAGGCAGAAAATGTTGAACCATCCCTGACAGCTATCTGAATGATGGTCCTTCCCAGATCATCCTCGCTTTAGTAATAGGGAATGAATGGACTGATAGGCTGTGGATGGTGCTAATGCAGCAGGAGCAAAGAGTGCAAAACAAAATATGAACCAGCAGATAAGCCCTTCTTAATGAGATTCTTTGTGGCATGTTACCTGCCTAAATTCATATTTCACTTGGCAAATGTAACTACATCTCTAGGAAGGCTTTAGCAGGTCATATATGTTGTTCAGAGGAGCAAACCAAGGACTTTGTTTTGCTAAACAAATAGAGGAACAGACCAAGAATGTTGTGCTAAACCATCTTTTTACTACTGCACCTGCACTTAAATAGTTTGACTCTGTGTTTCTTATGATGCATGAAGTGGACACAAGCCAGGAGAGCAGTTAACACAGAGTAATAAGGCTCTGAGCTGTAACAAGCTGCTTCTTGTAGTCAGGGGTACATGGTTTGAGTTCTTCTATGTTAACTTGCCTACTTTGTGACACTATGCAAGTCATATGACTAGACAGTGTTCTGGATTGCCCTTGCAAATGAACTTGTGTCCAGTTGGCTTATCTAGTTAAAATGTATTAACAGAAAAATGAAGGATAAGAGCAATATTATTTCAGGTGTGTGGACCTATTGCATTTACATCAAGAGCTTTAACAGATGCACAGATTAGGCACGCACAGATTAAGAAAGAAATGCTGTTTGTGTTTCATGTTGCCAGTAGTGTATGGAAGACATATTTTACACACAGATTACATGACTTTGCAAAGCATTTTCAGAAAATCATTGTATAGAACACACACAAGATTGTAAGGAGTGTTGCTGACCAATGCTGTTATTGAAACATTAAGCAGAGCTTATCTGGATGTTACTTTGCAATCTCTGTGGAGCATTCCTCTCTCTTTTTTCTGCCTAGTCAGATCTGTCTGTAAACTAATGAATAAATAAATTAAAGAAAAGCTGGACATTCTCTGGGTTGTGACAAAATTCTAGTGGATTCTGATAAACTACATGAACTGTAAGATATACAGTGTTCTGCTTGTTACTTATAAAAGTAAGTTATTACTTATAATTACTTTTCAGTGAAAGTAATATATTACTATTATTACTTTTCTAAAAAAGTAATATATTGTTACTCCTAGTTACCAACGAAAGTAATGTGTTACTTTTACATAAGTTTAGTTTATCAATTATAATATTGAGATTTACTCACACAAGTCAGCACATGCATATAAGTGTATTAAAGTTGTATACATAATGTTACAATGATGATGAGTAGCATTTAATAATTGAAAAACTCCAGCAGACTAGTCTTTATAGCTGAGTAGCATAGTGGTGCAGTGGTTAGCGTTGTCACCTTCCAGTGAGAGGTTCTCTGTTTTGATTCTCAGCTGGGGTGCCTTCTGTGCAGTCTGCATGTCCTCCCTGTGTTCGTGTGGGTTTCCTTCTGGTGTTTCTGTTTCATCCCACATTCTTAAGACATGCTGCAGGTGGATTGGACATTCTAAATTAGCCCTTGGTGTGCGTATCTGCGTGGGTGTGACTTCTGAGGAAGGTTGGGCACCGGGTTGGCAAACTGAAGCAGTAAAACTCTACTGCCACTTGTTCTGCAGACTGATGATGTGCTGTGGTCATCCCTATTTAGAGCAGCCAAAAGGAGAAGATGACAACTAGCTTTTATAGCTAGAGAGTCACAAATAGTAATTAAACCAAACCATACACAGCCAGTGGCACAAGACCTATAAAAACCTATAACATTTTGTCTGTTTTCAGCAACTAAAAATTTAAATGAAACTTTTAAATAGAACATAACAAAAAAATTGTCAGAACAAAAGTTAGTTGATCATAGATCCACCCAAAGAGTCCTGTTTGGCGCAATGGGTTGGGGCATTGGGTGTTAAACCAATGAGAAGTAAGTTTGATTCCTATTGATGGTGGTATGGAGAACTAGTGCTGTTTATTATATGGCAAGGTAAGAATATGATCTCTAGCAGACTAGAATTGTCCCAGTGTTAGTGGGTGTTTTAGTTGGTGAGAGTTCCACAGTGCCAGGGCAGGGCTGGAGTCTGGCCATCATTAGCTTTCACCTCCTTGCAGTGCTAAAAAATGAAGAAAATTATGCTCCAAACTAATTCTAATGATCTATTATGAATCATACCTCTCAACCTCGGGACATCAAAAATCTGGACAAAGGCCCATGAAAAGTAGGTACAACTGGCCAAAAATCTGGACACTAATCAGCATAAAATTTGCATGTATAATAAAGTAACTCCACCCACTCCAATGGAATTGTGAGATACCAACATTCAAATAATTGCAAAAATGTTCCCCAATTTAACATTAACTCTGAAAATATATATTCACACAGAAACACCAGTTAAAGTCCCTTTAGAGCATTAACAAAATATCTTAAGGGATGTAGTAGGCAATAGGCATATAAAACACTTTGCATTCTACTTTCTGCCCTACCACACTTCTAGCGTATATACACTGATGCCACATTAGCTGCACCTTACAGAAATTCATTAAAATAACATATATCAGTAACTGTAACATATATAAAAGAACTGTGCACTCAATCTTAATATGAAACTAAAGTCTGTCATAACAATCATTGGTATAACAAGCCACTGTTGTCAATATGTGGGTATCAGGTCACTCTGATCAATGGATAAAATAAATCTGATTCAGAAACCTTCTGTTTTTGTAGTTATGTAAATACCAATGTGTATTAGTAGGTTTTGTAAACAAATCTGGTAGCTGCTGATGGTGGGCTCTGACTCATATCTCTGTCTCCAAAAGGCAGGACACTGGTGAATTGACAATCCTCCAAATTGTCTGTGAGTATATGTAATATGGCACTTTGTGTGTGCATACGTGTGTGTGTGTGTGTGTGTGTGTGTGTGTGTGTGTGTGTGTGTGTGTGTATCCTGTTATAGACTGGCACTGTAGCCATGATTTGTTTGTCTACGTTGCACCCACAGCTTGCTATGAGGGGCTCCTGCTCCCTCACAACACTGAAATGATTAAATTAAATATCAGAGAATGACTGAATAAAACAGTAAAGTAATATTTCTAGAATGTATAAAATAACTAAAATGTAAAGCAGTCATGTTGTACTCTTTACATATGGAGAAGTTGTAGCAGTTTTATTCTTTAAGAGTACAGCAATGTGTGCTTAAAATACCAAGTTAAAAATATTGCAAAAAGTTTCACAGTGGAATGTGATGCATTGTTATATGTCTTATTTTGTCCAGCAGCACAAATAACACAACATACATGTAGTGAAACAGCTATGATCAACACTGAAACATGTGATGGCAAACATTTGGTTGATAAGATACATATACCAGCATCAATAATGTGGTATCTTGGGGAAATTAAATTTGTTCTGTGGTACGGTTATCTCAGACGTAATATAATTTAGCATGGGTGTGGAGGAGGCCCTTGCTGTTTGCAGCATTCCTCTTTGATAACTGCATAACGTAGTGTTTAATGCAATTTCAAAATAATACCAAATAACAGTTTTTAAATTTAAAACATAATAAATTGGTACTTTCTAAATTCTGCAGAACCATACCTCTCAACCTCTTAGTGCAAGAAATCTGGTCAAAGACTAGCATAATGAGAGGATAAAGACCCAAAATCAGGGACAGAATTTAAAATATTGATCTTATAAATAAAAAAAAGCTGATAGAGTAAAATGATTTGTGTTAGTATGCATTTTGTTGAAGGATAAGAAGTCTGAAACTCATATATATATATATATATATATATATATATATATATATATATGTTATTATTTAGTGACTTCAGTCCTCCATGATTTAACAGAAAAACACAAATTTTATGAGAGAGACCAAAAGTATGAGGCTGAATCTGGACAGCTGAGAGGTATGTTGCCCTACGTTGCACATACACACACATACAACACACACGCTCTTTCTGTTTTCTGCTCTGACTCTCTTTCTCTGTCTCTCTCTCTCACACACACACACACACACACACACACACACACACACACACACACACACACACACACACACACCTTCTCTCTGCTCTTTCACTCACACACACACACACACACACACACACACACACACACACACACACACACACACACACCTACCTTTTCTTTGCTCTCCCACACTCACACACACACACACACACACACACACACACACACACACACACAATCTTTCTCACTTTCTGACACAGTAATGCACACTTTATGTCTCATACAAAAGTCTAGTTTAAATTACGTAGACACACATATGTAGACACACACACGCACATTGTCTTTCTCACACAGAAAAACAAACCGCCTCCAGGTGCATCTGCAGTTAACTCCTACTGATGCCTCTAGGCTTCAAATATTGCTTGTTCATATTTGCATCAATAATTCCAAAACCATGCTATGTGCAAGGCTTTAAAAGATGTCATCTTAAAGCTTACACAGTAATAAACTCAACTGTATTAATATTTGACCACTGTCTAGTGCAGGCAAATAGATATTAACTATTGTTTTTATGATATTATTTTATAGAGATATAATTTTCACATTTTTCTAAATATCTCAACAACCAAGTAACACAGACAGAACACCTTAGCCTCATGTGAAAGCTCTCAGCTAGATGAATAAAATGCTGCTGACAGTGTGTTTAGCTTGAGTGGTTGCTGAGACATTGTAAGTTGTTTAAAAAATATTACAAATGTAATAGCTATTGTGTTTACTGTGACTTATAAAATTCAGTTTAAGACATAGAACCTAAAGAATACTACCACTATAAAATAGTTTGGGCTGAAGAGTTTGCATAACCCTTATAATTCCAAAGATATAAACATTTGAAATGTGAGGACATAATTTGATTCTGTCAAAAGGCTTAGGCTCCGCCCATTGGAAGTTACAGTGCAAACTTCCTGAGCTCCACTGGAGTGAATGAGTTAACTAACACACATACTTGTGCACTCATACACTCATACACTCAGTCATACTTACCTTGGCATGACTGGTTTAAATTCTGCAGTAAGTGAGGACTGAGTTTGCATCCATAGCAGGTATGAGGATTGGGGAGAGATGGGCGAAGGCTGACAGCCTAGTCAAATAGAATTTGATATATAATTCTGGCATTTGTAAATAAATGTAAAATACAGGCATGTTTTATTGAATGTAAAAGAATATTGTGAAATGTGGAACTGCAAAATATGTGACAGCATTGCAATCTATTGGCCCAGTGAAGCATGTTGTATCCTTTCAGGTTAGAATTCGGCCCCAGGGCAGCTGGATGAAGATTTCATGCCCATTGTTGTAAGGCTAAAGTTTATGACCAGAATTTAGATGTGGAATGTGTTCTATTGCTTTGGTTTCTGCTATAGTGTATATGTGAAATGCCTTTTATTGTTGTATTCTCCTGTGCAGGTGTTAGCTTGCTAAGTAATGTAAATGGAGTTTCTATTAGCCTGGGAACTCAGAGCAGGTGTCAAGATGATGTAATATGAATACTGGGAAAACCTAAGTGTCAAAAATGATGTAATCTGGGGAGAATCCAGAGACATGTTTGTTAGTGATGTTTTATAAACTGTGTCTCAGAGAGAGATAGAGAGCATTTTGATCTTGATATCCAACTTACCAGCACTCTGCTTATGCTCACATGTAAGTTTTTAGCACTGTGATTTCTTGTAGGAATAGTTAAAGCTAGTAAAGATTAATTAGGTATTTTTCTTTAAAATCAGACCTGTCCTACTGTATTATTTTAAGTTTCTGTGTGATCTCTAAACTCTTAGATATCTCTGTGGTGTAGTAGCTTTGTCTTGTGTTTTAGTTATTTATTATTAAATATTTTTAAAACCTTCTACCTGTGACTGGTTTGTGTAGAGATAAGCTCTAGAGTACATTGCATATTTATATAGAGTTTATTGTAACAGGCCACTCTGATAAGCCTTAGACTGTATAGTCACATTACCATTGGATAATAATATTGCACAGTAATAATTGGACACCCTTTTAAGGACCTTTTAGTAGCTGATATTATTAACTGGGTGGTGGCAGTAATTACTACCGTATAGTCTGGGTAAAGGGGCACAGATGGAGAATCTGTGTCAGCCTTTCCCAGAAGAGTCTGTGAAGTTGTATAAATACTTATCTCAAAGTGTGTGTGTGTGTTGTGTCAGCTATTTGGCAGAGACACAAAGTGCTGGTTGGACAGAGAGGGTACTGGAGGTTCTAGCTTGCCCAGTTAGGCTGAGACCTGGACCCTATAGCTGTGCCAGTGGGGAGTCTTATTGGGGACCTGGTGAGCTCCAGACTGGCTGTGATCTCTGTGTGCACTTAAGGGAAATTGTACTTTACTGTATGTATTAGTTAGACCCACGGTGGTGGTGCTGCGGTAGCATTGTCGCCTCACAGTAAGACGCTGTCCAGTTCGATTCTCAGCTAGAGCGTCTTCTGCGTGGAGACATGCTTCAATGGGCGTACCTTTGTTGAAGGTTGTGCATCAGGCCTGGCAAGCCGGTACGTAAAAAGCAAAGCACGAAGCATCAGAGACTATCCATGCCTTTAACACAGTGTAAAAAACTGCCTCCAGTTTATAGCCTGCCTGCCCCACCCAAACCCAACCCCCCAACCCCCCTTCGGCCTTTTCTGAGACGGCCTTTCCAGGAAAGGTCTACCCAAACACCATTATATTGAAGGCTTACACTTACTCCCCAAACATGGGCTAGGCTTTAGCTCCCATTCCAACACCTAACCCAAAGGTTCCTGAATTTATAAACTCAAATGCTATGGAACAACTTGTTACCACTCCCACAAGAGGAAAAACATACTGGACTGATCATCATCAACAACATGGGGACTATGCAGACCAGAGAAGTGTATCCCTGGTAAGATCAGACAGACCATAAACTTATCTCACTGGATATTCATCGACCCCACCCCTGCCCAGAAAGGCCTGTGGAAAATCTGCCCAGACGCAAGATCCTCCTTTAGCGCACCCCCCAGACCGCAGAACTTTTTATAAACGATTCTATGAACACCTTCAGGATCCCAAATAAAACCAAGACCCAATCCTCCAAAGGCAGACATCCCATAAACAAACTATACAATAGAAGGAGGAAGCTACTAAATGATAGAGCAAAATCCCAAAGGGAAGGCATCACTGATCAGTATAAAATGACAAAAATACACTGAACCCACAGACATTGCCAACATCCTACCTGACAGGTTCAAAAAACTTCTCCCACCAAAAGGGCAAATATCTATCCCAGCAGAGTGCTGCCCCCCTGACATCTCAGATGCTCAAGAGCCGCCCTCTCCAAAGCAAAAAAAAACAGCATCAATGGGACCAGACGGTGTCCCGGGCTGCGTCCTACATGAACTCCAAGAAGACTGTTCAATCTCAGCCTTACTACAGGATATGTGCCCAAAGAGGCGTACAACAACAGTGTGTCCTCTCCATAAAGGTGGTGCCTCAATGGATCCTGTCATCATGGACCTAATAATAAAGATATTGGGGACCTACAGACACTGGATCCTACGGCTTTGTTAAGGGCAGAAGGCAGATCCTGCCTCTTAAACCTTGTTTTCTTCTTTGAAAGGCCATTGGCCATTGGAAGGAAGGTGGTCCACACAGCCTACCCCTACCTCAAAAAAAGCTATCGATACAATACACTACTGGCGCAATATATAAGCTACCAGCTTAAATATAAACCCCTATGTCACTAGATGACATGGTTAGACATGCAGCAGCCATGTCAGACTCCAAACCAGTTCCAACAACAAGTCAAAGCCCACCCCAGACCTTGTCTCCCTATATATTATGCGTATATATTTCGGAGGTGCAGGCGGAAGGGAAGGGAAACTCTTTGGAATGATGACAGCAAATCGCAAACCAGATGACCCTAAATCAACCACACACATCCTCCAAGCATCGGAAAGGGCCTCATAGAAGAAACAGACAACTGCCAGAGCCATGGCTCAAGCTAAATGCCAAAAGTGTATAGTCATCCCCTAAAAAAAAACAAGTGCTCAACAACCACATAGGTGTGGTAATCCATTAAGTACAGAAGAAGTAGTGGGGGACCTGGGGACCCAAGTGATAACAATCTCTCATTTGACAACCACATGGTCTAGATCAGGGAGGTCATCCTGCCTCTTTACTCATCCCTCATCAGGCCCATAATAGACACCTGCAGCAACCGGCTCAAACAGATGCCATGCTGCCGGTTAAAAGAAACTCCAGCTCTACTCAGTGGCATACCGCCTGTTCTGATGCTATCTGTGCCTGACGATGAAGCCATGTCCAACCCGAATTAATGGACATGCTGCACCTCAGAAAATCCATCCCATCGAGCTACACGCGCCGAGAGACTTGAACCTCAGCACTGAAATAAATAGGACATGCTGTCCCAGTCCAGGTTAGGCAGAGTCTCAAGAGGAATCTTGATGAGTGGATGGGAGATCTTCTGTGTCACTGTTAGACAGAAAATTAATTTAAAATGGGTGGCGAAAGCCAAACACATTCTGGCTAGGCTTATAAATGCCCTAGGGCAGATAGCCTAGTATGAACCTATGAACTGCCAATCATTAGCGGACCAGAGTTCCGCTGTGGCGACCCCTAACCGGGAAAAGCCGAAAGACACACACACTGTATGTATTAGTTATCCTTTCCTCTTCTATAAGACAACCTCCCTGGTGTTAGTGGTGAGGATTGAGGCTCCTTGATTGCTGGGCCAGGGCACGGTCATCACAGCAGGCATTAGTAGTCACACTAGAGTTGAAGTTGCTGCCTTTCAGTCCTAAAGCAGAAATTAAATACTAGATTTTGTGATGACCACTTTTACTTTAGGACAGTTAAATATTTTCCCATTCTACTCATGGACTTCCTAACTTGCAGCTGCTCTATTATGACCGGGAAAGAATGTTGTTAGTTTGTAAAACCTGTACAAGCTACACTTATGTTAATTTTAACACAACACCACACTTATGTAGAATTCTATGGTTGCGTCAGTCAAATACAGCTCCAATTATTGTCATTATTAGTTGACTGCAGTGTATTACTCTTTCTCGAAAATGTTTTAATTTTTGATATCTTTCACAAAATGCACACTAACATAAAATGTATCATTCTAAAACCGTTTTAAGTTTATAAGCACCCTATTGAAGATTTGTTTCTGATTTCAGACCATTGTCCCCTCCACACATTATGTTTGGCTGATAGCTATGTTTAACATTTTTTGTGCAGAGATACTGAGCGGTATACAGGTTCTGCAAGCTACTGTCTCTTAAACTGCATTTCTTTACATCAGTGGAACATTTGAAACACAAACTCACTAACATAATGTCCATCTTACAAACAGCAGGATAATATCTGATTGTACCTTCCAGTTATTCCTGATTTTGCCTTCGTTTTTTGCCCTGCCTCTGGCAAATGCTTGATTTTCTGCTAAATTGTTGAGGATTTCAACAATTCAGTATATCTTATTGTTCAAAATGCATACTGACACAAAATCTGTAAGTGAATTAGAATAATAGATGACTGAATCTGAATCCTTAAACCCCTCCTCTGATATTATCTACATGTGCACAGAGCTCTTGGCTCTGTCCATGTGTTACATAATCCTGAAGGATGCTACCTCCATCTTTCTCTCTTCTCTCCCATTATCAGGCCCTCAGTAACCATGGTTGTAACAAACGGTATGCCTAGACATACAGTAATGTTGTTGTGATCTCTGTCTGGATATTTGATGACTAACGTAATGTTCACATGTAATTATTGCTGATAACTTTTTTTGTACTGTTTTCTTATTCACAAAATACTGCTCAATAATAGTCTTTTTTTTTTTTTTTTGCAATATGTATTATGTTTACTATTTGTTGTATTACTTAAGTGGAACCTTTCTCCCCAGGCCTCCACTGTAAATTGTCCTCATCCAGTCAGACCATCCCAGTTAACAAATGTAAAATAAAATAAAAAGTAAAATAAATGTGGGTCATAAAATAAATGACATCCGCAATTGTTCCTGTGTCAGTAAGGAGTAGCAAATGGTCCTCCTTAAAGGAGAAGATGCCACCATCACAGGGTGTTTTTATTTTTAATTGAAGCCTGTTAAATGTGGGATTGGCTCTGGCACCATTGTCTGCATGCTGAAGTCTTGATTTAATGGGGCCAATCAGGAATTCATGGCACCCTATAATTTTGAGCCCCAAACTGGGAAATGCTGAGGAATTTGGTACAGTTGAGAGCTATGATCTGTATGCTACATGCTATGAGTTGTGCCAACTTTATGTTGTAATTTTTTATCCAAATTGCCCCTTCAAAGTCTCTATTACCTCCTAACATCTGATTACTATCCATACTATCCAGGGCCCCTTGAGGTTTTCTATCACTCGTTAGGGGGCAATATCATTCATGTTGAGAACCAATGGTTTAAGCAAATGTAACTCAAAAGTAACTCACATTTAAGTTATTAGTTACTAAAAAAGTAATATATTACTAAGATATATACAACTGACTAGTAAACATAGAAACTGCTTATCTTAATATTTGTATATGTCATAATAGCAAAACAGTTTAAATCATTTATAGCCATAGATTTAGGCTTATTAATCCTTCAGACATGAACTGTAGTACACTGAAACGTTTGATTTTAGGAATAGCTATGTGTAAGAAAAGGTATTATGTAATGGCTTAAATTATTCACACCTATAGTGCATTTTGGTGTATTTTCAATTCAAAGTCATAGCTATTTAATGTGCCATGAAAGGGGTGTTCAGAGAGGTTATCTCCAGAAGTGCTAGTAGTGCATCATTGTTGTGTTCTAGTAGTGCTACAAAGAACAAGTGATTCAGAGACATACAGGAATTGAGTGGAGCAAAAGCTGATGCAAACATTTACAAGTCCTAGAAATGAACACTTCCAGGGGCATTACGTGTTCTCCCTACCATCCCACATAATGCTGTTGCACAATCATCTACAGGCAAAAGTGTGTGAGTGCACATACCCCCCCCACACAATCACTCAAGCCCATTGAAATATGCACATGCATTCACAGATATACATACACATGTACATACAGATACACACACGTGCACGTGCGTGCACACACACACACACACACACACACACACACACACACACACACACACACACACACACACACACACACACACACACACACACACACACACACACACACACACACACACACACACACACACACACACACACACAAACTCCCTTATGCACAGACACACACACACACACACACACACACACACACACACACACACACACACACACACACACACACACACACACACACACACACACACACACACACACACACACAGCTTCCCAATACTTACAGAATGTTATGTTAACAAAAGAGCTGCTATCATTGACATTGGTGGAATTTCACTGTAAAACTATCATGTTTATTCCTGACTTCTCTGACCATCCAACAGAAACAGTAAGAAGAACAATCTGGTCTAGAGTTTTCTATTACACTGATGAGAAACCTGCAAGTAGTATTGTCATGTTAGGATCCTCAGAAAAGATAACCTATTCTTTGAACCCCCATTGCTGATGTTTTAAATGTGGTCCTTTAATGGGTTCTGAGAGAAATGCAGATCTAAGTGGTAATATTCTTTAAGAAGAGAAGGGACCTGAATGATATTCTGAGAGTTAAGGATTACAACTACCACCATCTTGCATGTAACCTGATAACCCTAGCTATAAACTGGGACTGTGGAGCTGCCTTTCATTTCTTTTCTTGCAAAGAGTAGTGGATTTTTTTTTATTTTTGCTCTCCACCATATCTGAATTCTAGCTCCTGTACTGTCCGCTCATTGTTCTATCCTGTCAATTCTATAAACTGTAGTGACTCCCACCAGGATAGTTTCCCTTCCTTGAGTGTTTATGTATGTGTGGTGGTGGCCATTTCCCCCATGTGCAGGTAATTTAACTAATTCTTTCTCTCACAAGTCAAACATTTGTATATCTGTAGTTCACTGGATTTAGTAAAGGTTGTAATTAAGACATTACATTCAAATGATTTGAGTTTATATTTCATATATGCTTTACCTTTTTTTGTACTGACTTACAAAGAAATCGTCAAAATGGTTAACAAGAACAAGCCCCCTTGCAAAAATGTAAAATATTTTTTATTATTTTATTATTTTATTTACATTTGTTTACCGGGAAATTCCGATTGGACGCAGGTCCTTTTTCAGTGGATGCCCGGGGAGAAAAGCTCCACATCATGTACATGATAGAGATACAAAGTTGCAGCAATAGTAAACAACATTACAGGTTGTTGGCTTTAATACAATAACAAGATATTGATTATCAACAGTATATACAGTAAATGTTGCAAGTTAAGATAGTTTCTTGTTGTTTATATTAGGAAAAAAGTTGTCAGACATGATGTTAAAGTGTGTAAAGACAACTAGCTATTTCTGACTGTGGTTAGTAGTGGCGGTAGTATAGTTGGGTTAAGAGTCTAGGTGGGGGGTAAAGGTGGGGGTGTTAGTCTGGATTAGAACAAGGACAAAGCCATTGCAAATTTAAGTGGAATTTGAGTGCAGTCTTGAAAAGGCTGCTGAAAGGTAGAGCATTTATAGAGGGTAGAAGATTGTTCCAAAGTTTAGATATGGTACATGAAAATATGGCTTCTCCTGCTGTGTTTTTGGGTTTGATAACAGTGAGTTGATTTTTGTTGCTTGATCTTAGTGGGGTGATAGGGTTGGAGAAGGGTTTGAAGGGAAGGGATGTTAAGGGGGTGGTTAATAAATTTATGAGCGAGGGTGAGTTGATTAAAGTGAAGGAGTTGTGGGAGTTCTAGCCAGTTTAGTTCTTCAAGGGAGATACAATGATGGCTGAAGTAGGAGGTTCCAGTGGCAAATTTAGCAATTTTGTTGTAACAAGCATCCAGCTTGTGTGGGTCTGTCTGTTTAAGGTTGGTAAGTATGGAGGATGCATAGAGCAGGGTGGAGATTAGCTGGGAATTAGCTATGGAGATTCTAGCCGCCTTGGATAGGAATTGGCGGCTTCAGTATAATTCACCAAGTTTCTTATGAACCTTTTTTTATTGTGAGAGATATGTGGGTGTCAAATCTAAGTTTGTTGTCTATTTCCACATCAAGTAATTTTGTATGATCTGATGGAGAGATGATGGCATTGTCTTTGGCAAGAATGTTGAAGTGGGGGGTGTTTTGGGTGGCTTTGGAAGGTTGGAACAGGAGAAGTTATCTTACTTGGGTTGAGTAGGAGCTGAGCATTAGATAACCAGCTTTCTACAGAAGAGAATGATTCCTGTGTGATTTGTTGGAGTTCTGGTAGAGTGGGGGCAGAGCAGATGAGAGTACAGTCATCTGCGTACTGTATAAGAGATGCTTGTGTGGTGGCAGTATGTAGGTTGTTAGTGAAAAGTGAGAATAGCAGAGGGCCAAGGATAGACCCTTGGGAACTCCGAGAGTAAATTGGAGTCAAGGTGATATGTTATCATCCCAGATTACTGATTGCTGGTGTCCATCAAGATAGCTGTGGAACCAGTTGCAAGCTAATTGTGAGAAGGAGAGGTTGGGGAGAGTAGAGAGTAGTAGCTCATGAGATACCATGTTAAAGGCCTTTGAGAGATCTAGAAATACGGCAGTAGAGAAGAGGCCATTGTTTTTGTGATGAAGTATAGTGTTGGTGAAGGAGAGCAGAGTGGAAGTAGTGCTGTGATACGGCCTGAAACCATGTTGGGTTTTTGAGAGGAGATTATTAACTAGGAGGTAGTTGGAGACCTGGGTGTTGATACGTTTTTCAAGTATCTTGGAGAGAGGGGAGAGGATAGCAATGGGGCTGTAATTGGAGAGGTCGGTGGAGGGGGTGCCTTTGTGGAGGGGAATAATGTGGGATATTTTCCATATCGAACGAACATAGCCTTCTGTTATGGAACGGTTGATGAGAATTGAAATTGAGTAGGCTAGTGTATCAGATGCAATTTTCCAAGTATTCAGAGGGGAGGTTGTCAGCTGCGAGTTTGGTGGGTTTAAGTTTCGACAATAGTCTTTTTATGTTGGAGGTAGGTACTGAGGTGAAGAAGAAAAGAGGAGTGGGGTGTTTAGGGTTAGGAGTTGGGGGAGCTGTTGTAGGGAAGTGTTGTTTGTTTAGAGATGTTATAGTTTCAGTGAAGTGTTTGTTGAGGGATTCAGCAATACTGCTGGAGGTGGGGGGAATGGACTGCTGGGGGTATCAAACTTCCCTGGATGGAGGATATTGCTAATAGTGGACCAGAATTGTTTAGGGTTGTGGATGGTAGAGTTTAAGGTGGATTTATAGTAGAGGGATTTGACTAATTATATATGCTTTTTGGCTTTATTGCGCAGTTCAAGGAATGATTGTCTATCTGAGTTATTTTTTGTTAGTCGCCAGTGCTCCCAGGCCTTATCTCTGGATTTCATTAGGGTTTTGGTGGTCTGTTGTAACCATGAGGCATGCCTGGATCTAACTTTGGCATTTCTTACAGGAGCATGGGTGTTTAGGATGGAGAGGAAGGTACTGTTGAGGAAGAGGACAGCCTCATCTAGGTTGAGGTATTTTAGTGGTGACCAGTTAATTTTTTGCAGGGAGGAGATGAAGGAGTTGAGGTTGAACTTGGACTTGTCCCGTATTTGCCTGTGGATAATGGGCTGTTTGTGTGGTGCCGAATTAGGAAAGTGGGGGAGTGGTCACTAAGACTGTCAGGTAAGTAGTCTGCTAGGTAAGAGTGAGGGGCTTTGTTGACTAGAATCCAGTCAAGTAAGGTATGATTGTTAGGGTTTTTGTTGATTTGGGTAGGGGATTGAATGAGTTGAGTGAACCCATGGAGATTAAGGTGAATGGTTGGGAGACTGTTCTTACAGGATAGCCAGTTGATGTTAAAGGCACCGAAAATGATGGTTTCCTGGGGTACAGATAGAGTAGCCCAGCTCAGAAGATTTTCTAGGGGTATAATATTTTGCCCTGGTGGGAAATAGCATCCTATGATATTGATTGTTTTGCTTGGGTTTAGTTTGAGATTGGCATAAAGGATTTCTTCATTGTTGTGGTGAGGGGCAGATGAGTTCAGGAGTTGAATATTGAGGTGGTGTTTAAATATCAATGCTACACCATCTCCTTTTTTGGATACTCTGTCTATGCGAAGGATGTTGTATTCAGGTGAAAGTATTTCCTCACTTTTGATGTGAGGTTTGAGCCAGGTTTCAGTTAGGAAGAGAATATCTGGGAAATATATGCTTATGCTGGCGTGTAGTTGTATTTTATTGCATATGCTTCTGATGTTTAGGGACATTATAAGTAGGTCTGTTGTTTTCTTGTTGGCTAGAAATTGAGTTGTGGGGGGTTGCTTGGACTAGGGTTTGTGGTTGGGTTGGATTTGGGAGGACCAGGGTTTGGATGGATGTCTCCAGCAAGGCTAATTTATTGAGGGTGTTTAGGATATGTTTTATATACATAGCAAATTGCTTATGGTATCTTAGGGATATTTTATTTTTGAGTGTGTTAGGTGTTTGGTAATGGAGTGGGTGTATTGGGAGGATGGTTTTGGTGGCAGGGGTTGTGTAGTTATAGTGTAAATGTTTGAGGGAGGGTGTTGAGAGAGTACAGTGGAAGGTGTTGGGGCATGTGACTGTGGAGCCTTAGTAGGATGTAATGTGAGCTAGAACTACACAGGTTAGGATTGTTATTATATTAGGTTGTAGCATGATTGTGTTGGATGTAGGGTGAGGGGGTGAGTAATGGTGTAGCCTAATTGCTGGCTAAGGCTAAGAATAAATGTAGAGGTACTGGAGTGGGTGGGAATAGGGGCTAGGGAGGAGAGTTGAGTGGGCATAGTGAATGGAGTGGGCTAGAACCCCCCCAGGCTAAAGATTGATGGGTAAGTGTCTAAATAGCCAAATTGTTAGGAGTTATTAGACTCTAGTAGGGATAGCTGCTGATCTTATCTGAAAATATCCTTTTTCACAATTTTATTATTATCCTTTAATCTTCTCTGTGCTTTTTAATAAACCTTCTTAAATGTTGTATATATAAATTATTTATTTTAGGGTCGTATTTATTCATAGTCTGGCAGTTCACAGCTATGTAGTGGTTATTAGCGAATAGTGCCACTTCACATGTAAGCAAACAAGCTGAACACGGGTTACTAATGCAGAGTAATGAAAAGCAAAGGCATGTTGAAAAACATGCCTGCATATGGCGAAAGCATGAAATACCTAAAGTAAAGCAGTCAGCACATATTACAACACACAGGGTTTGTATTACTTTGTATGTATTTGGACATTGCGGACAGATGCAGCTGTCTGCAGTCATACTTAAAACACTTAAAGCAATCAGAGGACTGCATAGCTGTTGTTATTAATTGTTAATATTTTATTAAAATAAAGGGAATTAATATATTTTATATGGGGTTATTAACATTTTATTAAAATAAAGAGGATTAATATGTTTTATATGGGGTTATTAATATTTTATTAAAATAAAGAGGATTAATATATTTTATATGGGGTTATTAACATTTTATTAAAATAAAGAGGATTAATATGTTTTATATGGGGTTATTAATATTTTATTAAAATAAAGAGGATTAATATATTTTATATGGGGTTATTAACATTTTATTAAAATAAAGAGGATTAATATGTTTTATATGGGGTTATTAATATTTTATTAAAATAAAGAGGATTAATATGTTTTATATGGGGTTATTAATATTTTATTAAAATAAAGAGGATTAATATATTTTATATGGGGTTATTAATATTTTATTAAAATAAAGAGGATTAATATATTTTATATGGGGTTATTAATATTTTATTAAAATAAAGAGGATTAATATATTTTATATGGGGTTATTAATATTTTATTAAAATAAAGAGGATTAATATGTTTTATATGGGGTTATTAACATTTTATTAAAATAAAGAGGATTAATATGTTTTATATGGGGTTACTAATATTTTATTAAAATAAAGAGGAGTAATATATTTTATATGGGGTTATTAATATTTTATTAAAATAAAGAGGATTAATATATTTTATATGGGGTTATCTTTATGTAGACACTCTGATGGTTTCATTAAAAAGTAGAAATGGGAAGATAAGAACGACTGAAAAAAGGGCAGATACAGCAAAGAGAGGAATACAAAGGAAAATATCAAGAGGGTTTTACTGGAGAGGAAGGGCAGAGTGTTTTTGGTGAGGGGTAAGCCTCCCTATTTTTTCATTTTTTTTTCATGTACTACGGTTGCTTGAGTGGGAAATAGGTACGAGGGTGTGGGGTGAAAGGAAAAGGGAAGAAGGGCTGAAAAAGTGCCAGCAGGAGTCTCAGTCCACAGATCCACTGCCAGATGATAGCACAGTGTAGGACCCCAATGTTGAAATGGTAGGGGGCTGTGGTGGTGGTATGATGGTCAACACTTGCTGGGAGAGTGTGTTTTCCACACACTGAAACAAGGCTTTGACTAGCTGAATCCATCTGTCAACTACCTCTTCCAGTATATCATTAATCATGTCCTAAAGCCCTCAGTCAGTGAGGCTTGCCAGGTTGCTGCATCCTGAGATGCCTGCAGGACCGCTGCCACCACCCCAACCCTGTGAGGGTGTCTCAGGTGGGCAAAAGCTGATCACGCCCTAACCTGGGAGGTATGTACCAGGGTTTATCCAATAGATTTTGAATTTGTAAAAAATATGAACATAAATGGGAGAAAGAAAATAATAAAGGACAAAGGAATGCATAATTAAAATAAAAAAACAGAGAAAATGGAGGGAAGACAAAACAGAAAATACATGCAATAAATTCACACATCATATTACACAGCATTCAGTTTCTTACTTGAAAGCATTTTTATTTTATACATCTTTATTGAATTAAAACAGAATGTATGGGAAGTGCTTATGCAGACTTTTGTTTGAAAGTATATGGGAAATGCTTCTGCAGACTTTGGGATAACATTTTTATGGGAAGTCCTTATGCTTACTTGGCAGGACAGTGTTTGCTAACAAGTAACGGTGGGGTTTACATGTTGTTGTCTGCTATACAAACATAATGATCATATTTGTGCCTGATATGCATTTCTTTGCAATATAAATACTTACATCTAAAGACAAAATACTGTACTTGTATACTGACATGTCTCTCACTCTTGCTTGCAGCAATGTACTGAATGTACTCTAGCACTTTAGTTACAATTCTCAAAACACACATATATATATATATATATATATATATATATATATATATATATATATATATTAATGAAATAAGTTAAACACCCAGTATTGTTTATTACTATATTCAGGCTTACTATCGGTCTCAGCTAGCCTCAAGAGCCTCTCCTGCTGTCTTCCATTATAGGAGATCTGCTCTTCAGCTATAAAGAGAAGACAAAAGATAATTCTTGTTTACCTGTATTTTACTTTTGTGCTTTAATATTAAGTATACAAACATTATTTCTAAGTCATTACATTCACTGCAGTATTTTCTTAGCATTTATTTCATAGGTTCATAGGTAGGTACTAGGCTATTGGCCCTAGGGCCTATATAAACCTAGCCAAAAAGGTATCCTGGCTTTCGCTAATAAAGAAAATTATTTTCCTGTGCCCCTGTCGAGCAGAGCCACAGAAGTGATCCCCGGGGTGAATTTGTTCAAATATATAATGTTATCAATACTTTGCTAATGTTCTGTTCACTGTAACTTCTAAAGGCAAGTACAGTTTTGGTGGAATTGTTTTTTTTTAAATATTATGCTTTGCATGTAACAGTCTGTGAATTTTGTTCAGTCAGAATGTGCAGATATACAGAACAATGTAGTAAATCACTGAGGTTTTCATTTTCTAAGCTGTACAAAAGCGTTTGCTTCATAGTTGTCTTTCTTAACAACTTTCAGCATAAAATGGGATGTTTTAAAAATGTTTGCATAAGTAATATAGAGTTAGTAATATTGTTCATTTCTCTCTAAAGTATATGTTAGACATTCACTAATGACTAACCCCCCCTTCAACCTCCACTCTCTCTAGGGTGTGGTACTTGACTGAATTCAGCCAACTTGTACCTGGAGTTATAATTGTGAAATAAGGGACCTTCTTCTATATCTACTATACTGATAACTATTTCCTCGTTTACTCAAAATGTCTGCATGTAACTTAACTACTACATAAGTTAATGCAACTTCTGTATAAATGCATGAACAAGTAGTTGTAAGTGTA
This sequence comes from Protopterus annectens, assembly GCF_019279795.1. NCBI lineage: Eukaryota > Metazoa > Chordata > Ceratodontiformes > Protopteridae > Protopterus > Protopterus annectens. Next base: position 340,094,176 of record NC_056726.1, on the reverse strand, counting down.
CGCATGCAGATCTGTACATATACAGATTATTACTTCACTCATATATATCTTACATTATTTGCATTTATACTGACAGTTATGTTATTACTTAAACATTCTACATGTTTGTATTTAGATGCAACTGAAGTTATAATTTCATTTACACTATTGCAATAACATTACAAATACATTTCTTCAGGTACACATATTTCCACTAGCAAGCACCTTCACTTATCCAAACATCTTAAGTTTAACCTATGTTAAATATAACCCCCCCACCACCACCACCAAAACAAATAAACAAATAATTTTACACTTACTACAGAACTCTGGCCTTCTTGCCTGTACCGGTCAACCTACTTAGTCAGCTGCTCTGACTTAGTCTTCTGTAGATCGTCATACCTGTGATGGCACTGCTGGCCAGAGTGGGTGATACCTGTCAGGATTTCAAGGTATTCACCCATCGCTAGTGAGATATCATTTTTTTTCCCAATCAGGTCCTTTAGAACATTACTTGATCTTTTCCAGCTATGACTCCCATAGAAGGTAGATCATGAATCTGGCCTCCTTACCAGACCTCATGCCTCACTCAACAGGTTCTGCCATGCTAAGAAGAGCCAGTACCAGAATGAGAAAAGTATGAGCATGAGTATGTTTAACAGGTTCAGAACCACTCCCTCTCAGGTGTGACACCACCTTAACCAAACCCAGATAACCAGCAGGGGCGTTAGACAAGGTACTGTTATTACTGGCAAGTTTCATTTAACTAAATATGGAGTGTCATATACATGTTTTTAAAGGAATACAATCCCATTTCATTATATGGTGCATAAACTGTAATTGCTATTTTTGCTTTCCCTTGCCTTAGCTATCTTTTGTGGAAGTACTGCACTTGACTGTCATTTATTCCTTTATTGTACTACCTGTAATATTTTTTCCCTTTATTTGGGGGGGTACATAATATGTATATATCCCACACGTGTGATGCCCACCTTTTATTAATTGTTAAGTACATAACTTTATGATATAGCATGCAATTTCAGTCATTAATACCACTATATGCATTTCCTCTCAGAGCTGGCAGTTGCCTAGAACTTCAACATAGTAATAAACAAGTTTTCAAAGAAACAATTAGAAAATTGCAGATTAAAATGAGCATCCTGCCATGTAAACATATACATCTGCTGCTTTACCCTCATTACTTCACAAATTAAAGTTTTTGTCTCTGAAGCCACAAATTATTCTGTCTGAAAAAATTAAATAATCTCATGTGCAGTACCTCAGCAAACAATGTATTTGAATCTGAGAAGAAATTGTATAATATAAAATGAAATATGATGTGTTTTCATTCAAATGCAAGGTCTGAACTCATGTTAAAGATTGAATTAACAGTTTTTACTATTTATGCATGCACCACACAGCATAGCCCACAGATAATTACTGCATGCATCATTTACATTTTGTTTTTTATGCGAAAGAAAACACTAACCTGAATGTCATGGCCTATAGTTCTGGAGTATACACCACCTCTTTACCTGTGTAGCCTTATGCCATGCACTAGTCTGCTTCAAGGGGTCCCTTACTATTGCTGCTGACTGGTCATCATTACTCATATTCGAACTGGGAGCTGCAGTGACAGCATGGGTCACTTCATCACCAGACCAGTGCATGATCACATTGTGCAGAATGCAACATGCATAAACATCCTGCTCAAAGTAGCTGTGTCATACTTATGAGCACCCTCCTGACTCATTCAGGCACCTGAAATGACTCTTCATGGAGCAGAAGAACCTCTCAATGACGATACGGGTCTGGGAGAGGGATGTATTTTATGTCTTTTCTGCAGCTCCACTTGGATTTTTCACTGGTGTCATGAGCTGTGGCTCCAGTAGATATCCAGCATCACCTGAAAGACAAAAAAAAAAGATAGAGAGAAAAGATGGGAATGGGGGTAAAACAAAGGGAAAAGTGATGTATTATTCAGTAATATATTTCACCATAAGTATCTACTTAAATACAATCAAATGTGCCTGATATGGGAGTCATGTGCACTGGCAGGATGCTGGGCAGAGACATTGGTGATGCACCCCATGCATCATATACTAACTGTCAAATGATGGAATGGTAGCCTTTCCTGTTGTGGGAACAGCTCCTGCCATTGGCCAGCAGGGGACCTAATGGCAACATGGGTGAAACCTGTCACTCAGAGTACCCCAAGGATATGTGCCACTCCAGCATGCATAGTCCTGGCTCAATGCAGAGGTGACACTGGGAAAGAGAGTTACTGATCCACATGTGCCAAGACTATATCCAGGAACTGCTGAAGTTTTCATGAGGCAGAAGCCTGTAAGATCCCCGAAATGTCCCCAGTCTGTATCCAAAATGTCCTTACTGTCCACAGGGATAAGAAGTCCATGAATTCCTCCAGCACTCCTATGGGGCTCATACATACCCACTGAGATGCTTATAATGGCCCTGTCCATTCTAAACCTGTCAAGTATCTCCTAATAACCAAAGTTAAAGTGAGTTATCCCCTGGCTGTATTTCCACCTTCTTGGCCAGTGAGCACTGTTGAGCACAGTTGGTTTTGGCTCAACTAAAACAAGAATCTCACACCTGGAAATAACAAGGCTAGCAGCAAGTGACATCATTTTTGTGGACTGCAAAGTAGATAGGGTTGACAAGACTCCTGTTTATATAACATATTTGCAGATGGCATGGACAAGCAGGAAAATTCCACTGTGAGTCACAAATGGGTGAGATAATACTTCATCAGCATATGCTGGGTTACTTCTTTCCACATTTACACATTTACATATCATTATTAGTTTATTTCTTTGTGCTCAATCAAGGTCATCACACATTAGCATAAGTGGCGTCTGTGAATCACAGCTTAGCTGCATTCATTCACGGACAGTGTAGATAGCCTTAATGCAGCTGCGTAATGACTCTGAATACCATCCTATATATTCTTCACATATTTTCCAGGTATGTAACCCACACATGTATAGTATTGTTTTAACAATTATTTGACTATCTTATTACTTTATTACTTTCGGAATTAAAAATACTCTTTAATTGTAATATTTGTTTTTCATTCTATAATTTCTTTGAGTTCTTCTGCTGAACACCTTACGGCCTAAGTCTAGTTTGTTAGTATTTTCATTTCTTATATGGCCTGTTTTCCAGTAATACCAAATTGTTCTGTAATGAAATAGGAGGTCATTGATCCCATACTCCCATGTATCCGATCCGTATGACAATATTGAATTAATCTTTCAACTTATAGGTTCATAGATTCATAGGTTCATACATGTTTACTAGACTAACGACCAAAAGGGGCTTTTTAAGTCTAGCCATACATCCTAAATCTCTGACAAGTTCTGGTACCCTTGATAAGTGTAAGCAGGGGCTTGGGAGATGAAACATTTACAAACAGGGTCCTGGGAGATGAAACATTTACAGATTGCCTGTGCCCATTAGAGACATAGGTGCCACGCCAGGGATGAATTTCCTGTTCCTCATCCAATTATCCAAGGTACACTTGAATTGGGTTTGGGAGGAAATCTGCTTTACATAGATGGGGAGCTTATTCCAGAGACAGGGTAGCCTTTGGGATACACACCTGTCTCTCCAGTGGATCTTGTTTATATCACAGGCAAGGTTTAAGTCTTTAGAATGGTAATTCTGGTGGTGTTTGTTTTGCTGATATGGAGGAGGTCCATTAGAGTGAGGTCTGACAATGCCCTCTATTCCAGAGATAGTTCTCCCCTCAATCACATGTAGGAGACAGAATACAGGGATAGAACCTTGAAGCAGTCTGCATAGGACATTTTACTTGTGCCCTTTATTCTTTTAGTGAGGAACTCTGTGGACATACCAGTTGTTAGGTATGCCTGTTTAGGTAAGTACCACAAGGTTCATTGAATCAATGATAGGTCTGATTAATGCTAAATACAGTAGACCAATGACTTCCTTGGACCTAGATGACATACCTTTGTTTATAAGTTGCACAACATAGAATGATTTCCTCACTGCTGTAGATACGTGGTTGTTAAAGACTAGATTGTTGTCTATGTATGTCCCTAAGTCCCTTGCTACTGAGTCAACTGTAAGGGATGTGTTGTCAATATGATAGTTACCAGTGGTGGATTTCTTTCAGAAGGATACTATTATGCAATTCTTGGCATTTATTTTTAGTCCATGGGTCTGACACCAGTTGTTTGTCTGTGTCAGCCCTTCCTAGAGAACATTTGTGCTGGCTTGGGATTCAGTAACAGCTCCTAATTTGCAATTATCTGCAAATTTAGTCAGCCAAAGATCATTGACATTGGCCTTGATTTCAAAGATGTAAATGCCAAAAAGGAGCTGTCCAAGGACCCACCCCTGAGAAACTCCAGTTGTGACTGGCCTCATTGTAGAGGTGGACTCCCCAGTACTATCTTCCTGGGTCCTGTCTGTGAGCCAGTTGGCTATCCACCAAGAGATATACAGATCTGTACCCAACCTCTTGAGTTTGTCAACAATGCCTGATTGGGGTATTGTGTCAAATGCCTTGGCCAGATCAAGGTAGGCCGTGTGAACCATTTTGCCCTCATCCATTCCTTTGACCTTCGCAAAGAAGTCCTCCAGAGTGAGTAGGCATGACCTTCCCTTGATGAAACCAAACTAGAATGGGTCCATTGTCTGGAGGTTTAATATATCATTATTGCTCATTTCCATGATAATTCTTTTCATGGATTTGTATATAAGACTAGTGAGGTTTATGAGTCTGTAGATTCCTGGGTAGAGGCCTGATAGGTCATGTTTCATGCTGTTTAGAAGGCATCCTGGGGTATTGTCTGGGCCCATTGATGCAGTGTTATTGGCCTTAGAGAAAGCATTAGGGATCTGCTCCCTATTGATAGCAGAGGAAGTTATATTTGATGGCATTTCCTGAGGAAAGTTTGAGGTGGAGAAAGGGGCAAAGAAGGAGCTGAATTTGTTAGCCAGTAGGTTTGCTATATCTTCTGGCTGAGTTAGGTGGCTCCATTTACAGTGAGCTCTGCACACAATTGTGTATTGCCTTTGAGGTTGCGGACACAGATAAAGAATGCCTTGTGGTTGCCCTTGGCCTGGGAGGCCAAATATACCTCAAATTTTGCTTTGGTGGACACTTTATTTTCCTCTGAGTTGTTTGTTTAGTTTGATGAGAGTGCTTTTATCCTGCTTGGTGCTGAACCTACTACTTTGCCAGGATTTTCTTCCTTCTGTTTGTTATGCAGCTTATTGATTTTATGATTCCACCAGGTTGGCTTGTTTTTTAAGTTAGTTCTGTGCTTCTTTCTGGTGGGTGCAGCTGTCTATATGCAGCTATTGACATGCTTGTATAGGGTATAGGTTTAGGTTGTATAGGACATGCTTATTGCTCTCATTAGTGGTTTTACTTTATTTATACTGTTATTTATCCAATCAGTATAAGGAATGCACTTCTGTTTCCATTATTTATTTAACCATATGATGTTTTCTTTCACATAACTGTATTGGAATAAACAGGACATACACAATTAAGGCCAGGTACTGTCACTACAGTTTTTTAATTGTCATTTGCCAATAGATTCTTCTTTTGTAGTTAAAAGTCATGCACTTGCTTTTATTTATATTTAATTCACTTGAAATCATATCTCTTCCTAATTTATTTTTCTGAGCCTATAGCTTTTATATGTTAACTCTAGTAATACAATCTAGTTTGCATAGCACATTGACTGGAAGTACATATTACTAAATTTTGGAACCCCATGCTTTTCTTTAAGACACCCTTCCATTCTTTTATTAGCATAAGTTGGGAAGATCCAGGATGCTAACATGAGCTCTTTCTCACCTCTTTTTCATGATAAAGCAATGGTTTTGATCCCCTGACTCTTACACATGCTTGATTTCTACAATATGTCTCCCTTATTATTGCATTTCTATTGTGCACTTATTGATTATACTCTGCTATAATTTGCTTACGTTATTGTTACCAAATGCAGACTGTAGGTATAAAAAAGCTGTAGATAGTATGTGTTTTCTTAAAGTAGTATGTTTCTCAGTCAAATTCTGCAGCAAATTGTATGCATTTTGGCCAGATTTTTTATTACTAAATGCAAACTGAAAGAGACAAACTCTACTGATCTCTTCTTTTAAATATTGTAATACAATTATAGACAAGATCTTTAAAGAAAAATCTAGCAATGCTATACAGTAATAACTTTGATCAGTCTTTTTAGCTGTTCTGTATATTGAAATATTCCCTTTTCTCCACAAATTTGGAAGTCTCCAGGGTTCAGTAATATCCTTGTCTTTTTAATACTCTAACCCCACAAATCCCTTTATGTTTATATCTTTCCTTTACCACTCCTCCAAGGCCAGGTGCCTTGTTTGTTTTCTTTTTAAAATATGTGATTGTTTCTTGGATTTGAATTTCATTTATTTTACATTTGAGCACATTCTAAAGATTAAATAGGTTGTTATAGCCAGATATCTGCTCATCTCTAGGAGTATCATATGTACTACAGAAATATTATGCCCATACCTTATCATTAATGGACCAATTTCTTACATTTCATTTTTACATTAATCCTATAGTCATTACTTTCCAGTATGGGTTAATGCTTTTGAAATTTATCCTTGATGACATTATATCTAAAATTCTTTTTCATGATTTTCTTTCTTATTTTTTTTAATTTTATTTTATTTTTTGCTTTGGCTCATTCTATTATTGTCTTTCGTAGCTTTTTTTGAGGAGATCTGTTTTGCCTAGGATCTTATAACCAGAGCAGTTGTGTCATTAAGCTCCTTTTCTTTGTCCTACATTCTTGATTAAATCATGGATTTATATTCCTTTTTTTCCCCTTTTCTTTTCTTGCATGTTTTGAAACCATGTTAATGATATTCAGTTTCTTCAAGCACAGTAATGATTTACACTTACTTTGATGAACTTGCTAATATTCCTCCACACCTTTTGAGCCTTCTTCTGTGAGACTGATCTCAGTTTCAGTGAATATTGGTAAATGCTCACTTTCAGTTTTAATGTCCACACATAATAACATGGAATTGTTTTTTTGTTCTAATATAATGTTCTACTTCAGATTTGCCTGTTAGAAATGTAAGTACAAACAATATTCTAAGTTTTCCCTTTCAGAATGTACACACCATTAATATTTTGCAAATGAGTGGATGCATAAGGGTTCAAAAATGGATAAATTTAGCAAATACTAAATGGTCATTAAAGTGAAATAAGCCTATTACGGGATCTGAGTGTAGCCATATATGACTTAAAATTCATTAAGAACTGTAGCATTCAACACTTTGAGCAGGACATCCCATAAACAACGCAAGAATGGTCATTTTCCTAAAAAAAAAAAAAAATACATAAAATCTAACAGTATTTAATTTTATTTTATTTTATTTTACATTTGTTAACCGGGCAAGTCTAACTGGATATATTTCCATTTTCAGCAGAGGCCTGGGGAGAAAAGCTCCAAAGTAACATAAAAAAAATTAACATGCACAAATATGAAAGAAAATTATGTTAAAAATAGAGTATTCACTAATTAAAAGAATTTATACTTATTTGAGCAACACAACATAAAAGATTTTCATACATTAATATAAAAGAAATTATGTTAAAATAATCAGAGAGCATTAGCTAAAAAGATAATACTATTTATGAAACTAATACCTAAAATGATAAGATACACATTCATAAAGATATGTGAGATAGATTACAATACATGCATAATTTCATTCATCTCAGTTCCTAGTTGTAAGAATAATTTAAGACAGTTTTTACTTCCCAAGGGGAAAACAGTATTAATTGGCAAAGGGAGGCAGTAAAGAGATAGCGCAATTGCTAAAGTAGAGAATTAGTCAGGGTAGCAGCAAGGACATAATCATTTTGTTTTAAGATGTTTCTTGAGACTTAGTTTAAAGAGTGGAAAGGAGGGAAGTAAAGTATGACAAACTTTTCCTTTGGCTGACAAGATGTTGCTGATGTTAACTTGAAGCCAAGTGGCTGAATCACCTAAATGCCAAAAGCACCATTTGGCAAGTGCTGCATGCTTGCCATCTCCCCTTGTCGGTAGGCTATATAGGAAATAGGTATGACCTTTTCAAGTACATTTTAATGCTATCAGTCATGGAAAGGTAGACATAAGTGCTGGACCCTTATGATTAGGGCACAAAATATAGTTGTTAAACATATATACAGCATTTATAATTAAATTTTCCAGTTTAACCATTCTTATCCAGCAATGAAAAAGATTGTTAATTGAACCTGCAATAAAAAAGATTAATTAACTGAGCAGAACAGGTACCATAACATATAAGGACTTATGAGCAATTGATGCATGAGTATGATGCATCATTCGTAAAGAGCAATTTAGTACGATGATACAAATTAATGCTTATTAAGGCAAATAAAGATGTGTGTTATATTTGTTGCCACCTCTGTGTAAAGGAGCAATCACATGCTTGCAATGGAGGCAGATGCTGTGTCTTTTGGCTTTTCCTGGTTAGCCACAGCAGAACTCTGGTCCGCTAATGATTGGCAGTGGATTTTTACGGTGCTGAGTCACCAGCCCAGCGCCCAACCTTCAAAGAAGGCACACCTATTCACACATGCACCTACCTGCTTGTCTTTAAACATCACTCGACCGTGGGGAGGACATGCAGACTCCACACAGGAGGGGCTCCAGCTGAGAATCGAATGGGAGAACCTCTTGCTGTGAGGCAGCAATGCTAACCACTGCACCACCGTGGCCTACCTTCCAATGAAGGCAGATAATTCATACAAACAAAAGATAGATATTTTTTGTTTTGGCAGCAAAATCACGCAAGTTGCAGCAAGATAAACATGTAGCACATTGAGCAGTAAAATGAACTGTTTCCGGCAGCACATGACCAACAGCAGCAAATCCAGATGTGATGGAATAACAGATGAATAGAGTCAAAAAGCCACAGTTGAGTAAGCAGTTTTATATTATATGTTGTCAGGGTAGAGCATAAAAAATGCTCATGCTATGTCCCTAGAAAGCACAGGGAAAAATATACAAAGTGTACTAACATTCGCCAGCTATAAAACAGTTCATAAAAGTACATGTAGTACAAGTCTAAAGGGTTCAGCTTCTGTCCCCAAAGTGAAAAAAAAAACAACAGTATTAACAGTATTTGAAATTAATTTGGTCATCTTTGGTATGTAGTAAAATGGTCAGTTATAGCTCCCATTATTAACAAACCAGGTACCTTTTCAGGCTTTTGTTAAGAATACAGTGCAAAGGATAAGAGCTGGCACTGTTTAAAACAGGCAATAGAACCAGGAGTTTCATCACTCATGTTTGATTCCAGAAATCCTAAGATGTGCTTGGATCGAGCAACATGCAGCAATACTGTCAAAAGAACTGCAAAGTTACTGAAACTGGAAGTGTAGTCAGTTTAATGCTCTTAATAAACTGTTGGATTCCCAGTGTAATCCAGAAGAAAAGGCAGTGGTATCAAACATAACTTGTTCATAAGCCTGCAGTCCAGGGGACTATTAAGGAGCCTAGCAAAAAATTTCAAGTTGTCCCAAAGCACTGCATGGTTAAGTGACTTGCTCAATGTCACACAGTAGGCATTTAAGGGCTGAGGGAATCAAACACTGTACCACAGAAACTATAGCTGACCCTCTCTACCAACTGCCAAACTGGTAAAGAAAAGAAAACATTTATTATACTGGTGATATAGGTCATCTTTGTACTGGAACCAAATCCAGTTGACTTGCACCAGGGGCATTTGCTTGTTTATGTTTCTTTGAGCCAGGGGAGGTAGAAGGTGAATTGATTAATCTTTTAGCCTGCGTCTTCCATTGGATAGCTCACCCGTTGTACCGAAGAAACTGTAACACCTCTTCTAGAGAGAAAAAAGTAGGGGTTCATGGCAAGGAACATCCAGCAATGCTTGCTACAAAACATATACCTTTATGTTTTTTTTATTGTCCAAATCATTGACAACCAGTTTTTTTCTTTGCAACACTTTACTTAAAATGTTTCTAAAATATAGCATGCACCCTAAATACAATATTTGTTTCTTTCCCTAGGTTACTTTTACTGAAAACAAGAGAACATTAACAATTACTGACCTGGGTTAATTACTGCCCGATGGTTGTGGTGGTAAGGGGGCAGGGGAGTAATGTATAGTTAGCTAGATGTTTCAGTATTGGATCGAGTTACAAAATGGTTGGGACACTGGCCTGTAGGAGGTGCTTGTTATCCTGCTGCTCAGCAACATCATGTACTTCTTGAATTAGAATGCTGTTTCCTTAATTTTTCTGAATATTTATTCTATATAATAAACTTTTCTGTTTATTATTCCTTCTTGTCATTGATTATACTAAATGGAAGCAGTTTCCCGACTTATGTGTTTGTGTGTGTGTGTGTGTGTGTGTGTGTGTGTGTGTGTGTGTGTGTGTGTGTGTGTGTGTGTGTGTGTGTATCTGTGCATATACCGAATGAGTTTTTACATTCCCTGTGTTTGCTATTTGAAATTTCTCTGTGTTTGTTAAACTGTATGCACTTCTACTCTATAGTTCAGTTAAATCTGTTGCAGTCTTATGTGTTCTGCATTAAGTATTTTTGACTATGTAGTTGTTTCTTTGTTATGTACTGATTTGTGATGTATGCATCTGTTATAATAAAACTGCAGATTGTGCTTCTAATTTTCCATCCTACTCCCATCATTTGTCTTTCAGTAAAGAAAATGAAATGGTTAGAATTACCCAGTCAGCTGACTTTTTCCCAGTTAGTTACAGCTGACAGTCTGCCATATTGCCTAGAAATCTGTACAGCACTCCAAAACACTTTGGTTCCATATTATGAGATCGCAGATGCAGTTTGTCAAATGCATCTTGATCGAACCGAAAAGAGCAAAAAGGCAAAGTAGAGAAGCGGCTTTTCAGCTAATTCTTTTCCTGGGAAAGAATTCACTTGGCCGCTTTCGTTACTTTGCCGTTTTCGGCACTGTAGTGCGATCTCGGAGTTGGTACATTTAAGTAGGGGGGTGTGGGGGGCACAGCCCTGCACATTATGTAATGTTTTACAGGTTTTTTTTTTTTTTATTTTGGAACACCAATTTTTTTTCCTTTGGAAAAAAATCGCTGTTCTGAGGTTTCGACGTAAGCTTTCGCTTACATGGGGTCGATTCATTATCGTTTGCTTTTGTAAGCGGGCGATAATATAATATAGACCCAACACTTTAGCAACTTACTTACAAACAGAACAATTACAATCTACTTATAACTACCAAATCAAAAAACTCTGCAGATGACATACTTTACTCTTACTATGTCACTCATTTTCCATTCCACTCCACCTAAGGATTACTGCTAACTTATTTAACTTCAAATTTCTCCTCAAAGAACATCTCTCCTAAACTTTATGTTCCTGCCATACTCCTGACTAACATTAACTTATTTCTAGAATAACATATTTTTCCTGACTTTGCCTTTATTTTTTTTAATGTACTCCTACTTTTGTCTTTACTTTAACCTGTAACAGGTATAAACTTTGCACCTCCAAATGTCCTTAGCACTCTTTATCACAGCAATATCCAATGCAAACCTATTGTCACATTCTACCCCTTCTACGTACCAGGACATTAATAGACAATATGTGGGTATTTATTATATTAAACTATTCATATCAATTGTCATTCTGCAAATGTAGTATTCTTTTTAACCTTTCCTTGTCAGTCACATTACTTCGCTTCTCTTTCTCCTATAACTTTTACTTTGCTATAAAGTTTTTACTACATTGCTTATCAGTCACTTTGCAATTGCTACTGATTGTGGACCTTTTCTCTATGGGCATTAGCTGAAAAACAGTATGCTTGTCATCCCAATCAGACTGTCCTAGTAAACAAATGCTAAATAAAACAAATACATAAAATAAATATAATCTTAAGTAAATGATTAAATCTTCTGTTAGTGTTTCACACATGCTTTTTATGAAAAGAAGCTTTATTAGAATTATAAACATTACAGTAATGTTGAGGACTCTCTTCTTGGCACACATTGCATGGTAGTTAAGCAAACCCAGAGCATGCATTTTGATATGAATAAGGACTAGTTGTCTTAACTAGCTTGCTTATTTTCATATAATCTGGATAAGAATAATTTCTCCATGACCAATACCCTGCCATTACCCATCAAACTGATCATCCAGAAATATTAAACAATACAATTAAAAATGTTTAAAGTAGTATAATGTAAGCTCCATAATATCACTGCTGTTTTATAATAAATTTGACTCTGAACAATGCTTGGGAAGAACATGTGCAGTAATGCAGTAAAATCACTGCAAGGCTGATTTAAGGCCTGCTGTTATTATTCCTGTTCCATTCTCTGTGTCACGTTGCAAAAATCATGCAGGCAAGGGCATTAAAAACTGATGTAGCAATATTACATGGAGCAACATTTGGAAGAATAAAAACACAAAGCTCAGTTTTTTAAGTTAGCACAATCAGACATGTATTTTTAAGTTATTTATCTGATAAAAATTATATTTTTCTATAAATGCCTGTGATGATTTTGTGGTCTTAGCCACTATTGGTTTTCATGTTTCTCCATCAGATTCTGCCATCAAGACACAAAATGGACTGTCAAGCTGTGAGATGGGAATTTGTGTCTAGATGCTGCCTTTTTCATTTGAAGAGCAAAGTAGACTGATAAAGAACCAGCCATTTACAATTGTGAGATTATATGCAGGTCTTCTGCTAATAGAAAAGAAGACAATTTCAATCCTACTAGCATTTTAGGTTGAACAAAATGATGAAAAACAATCCTCAGAAAAGAAAATAACCTTTCTTGAATATTTGTTTACAATAAATGAAGCAATGTTTCAAGACTATGGGCTACTGAAAACCATATATATATATATATATATATATATATATATATATATATATATATAGAGAGAGAGAGAGATATCAAAATGAGATAGCTGACTTAGATAGTGTCAGAATTTCATACAGATGCATTTAACAGTGTATGCTGAAGGGTGGAGTGATATCTATTTTCTTCATATACATTTATTTACCCAGTTCAGAATCTGGCAATTAACACAGGGCATTGAAGCTCTGATTTGCTAATGAGTTGCATCATGTGCCAGGAGTACAGGGTTTGAATCTTTCCATCTTAATTTGCCAACTGTGTGACCATGAGCAGGAAACTAAACCAGATAATGCTTTGTTTCAATTATGAATCTGGGATAGGTTCATTAATGATCTCCTGTACTGCATATCTGCATACCTGGTAATTATCTATGACTCAGTGCATTGCCTTTAAACCTTTTGCCTAATACTTATTGAAAAAATCAGCAACTTTTAAGTCCTACTTGTCTCACATGGCCAAAGCTGTCAATACTAAGCAAATAGAAATAAAATATTTGTTTCTGAAATAGACAGGAAACCAAGAAACAGCCATGGCTTTTTTAATGAAAATTGAAACTGTCTTCATCTTCTTTGACATCCAGAGTATTCAACATAGTGTTCACCTTAAATCCTTGAAATTGTAACAGTGACTGGTGACAAGTATGTATAGTGTTTGAATGGTGAGTAAATAACAGGGAAACAGGAGATGTGCTCTAAACATACTTGATCTCATCATCACGAACATGGGATCAAAATGTTCAACACCGGAAGTATACCCCTCACTGGTGAGATCAGATCATAAACTAATCTCGCTGGAGGTCCTCATCCCGCCCCCACCTGAAACAAAAAAGACCACAGTGAAAAACTTCTCAAAAGCCGATTTCACACTTCTAAAAACTAGTGTGGTCTGCTTTAAGGCCCCTGAGCCAGTGGTAAACATTACTCAAACCGCTGAATCACTTACAAATGCCTTCTACCAGCACCTACAGGACTGCATGGATCAGGCAATCCCAAACAAAACTAAGACTCTCTGTACCAAAGGCAAGCATCCAGTCTGGTGGACCCCAGCCATAAACAAGCTCTACAACAAAAGGAGGAAGCTACTACAAGATAGAGCAAAATCCTTGAAAGGTAAGACACCTTTGATCATTATAAGTAAAAATTAAGAGCTCTCATAAAATCATCCAAGGCAAATTTTGAGAGAAAAATCGCCAAGGACTCTAAAGAGAATCATAAGGCCTTCTTTAGCTATGTTAGAAACCTAGGAGGAAACTCCCAGATATGCTCAGAATTAGTTCAAAATGATGTGAAAATTACTGAACCTACACACATTGCCAACATACTGGCCGACAGGTTCAGTGCAAACTTCTCCCCCCCAAAAGGAGAGATATCTATACCAGAGGATTGTAGCCCCCAAACATCTCCAACGCCCAGGTGAGAACTGCCCTCACTAAGGCAAAACACAGCATCCATGGGACCGGATGGTGTCCCCGGCTGTGTGCTTCATGAACTCAACGAGGAATTAAACCCACAGTTAGGACAGCTGTTTAATCTTAGCCTCACCTCAGGATACGTACCCAAGGAGTGGCGCACGGCGACTGTGGTCCCACTTCATAAGGGCGGTGCCTCCACAGACCCTGGAAATTACCGCCCCATTAGCTTGACAAGCCTTATCTGCAAAGCCATGGAGAGGATCATAATGGAACTCATAAATAAAGACATAGGGAACTTGCAGACTTTGGATCCAACTCAGTTTGGCTTTGTCAAAGGCAGATCCTGCCTCTTAAACTTGGTTGACTTTTGAGACAGTCACCAAGGCCATTGATGAGGGAAAGGCAGTCCATACAGCCTACCTCGACCTGGCAAAGGCCTTGACACAATACCCCACTCAGGTATCATCGAAAAACTCATCAGCTTGAATGTAAACCCATACATCACAAGATGGGTTGCAAACTGGCTAAGTGACAGAACCCACAGGGTCAGAGTTGCTGGAGCCATGTCAGACTCAAAGCCTGTCACAAGTGGTGTCCCACAGGGCTCAGTCCTGGGTCCACTCTTGTTCGGCATCTACTTTTCTGAAGTACAAGCAAACACAGGAGGGTTATGGCTGACAAAGTTTGCAGATGACTGCAAACTAGGCGCCATAGTCGAAAATACATCTGACACAGATATCCTCCAGAAGGGCCTCACAGAAACGGATAACTGGTGCCAGAGCCATGGCCTGAAGTTAAACGCCAAAAAATACATAGTCATACCCTTCGGGAAAAACAAGGTTACCCCTAGCTACCGTATAGGTGGCAATCCACTGAGCACAGAAAAAGTCATCAGAGATCTGGGGACCCAGGTTGACAGTAGCCTTTCATTTGACACTCATGTTGCTAAAGTAGTTAGGAAAACCTTCTATATCACCCACCTGATCATGAAGGGATTCACATCTAGATCAAGGGAGGTCATCGTCCCCCTGTACTCATCACTTATTAGACCTATGATTGAGTACAATGCCCCGTTCGGAATGTATCTG
Source organism: Protopterus annectens (assembly GCF_019279795.1). Taxonomy (NCBI): domain Eukaryota; kingdom Metazoa; phylum Chordata; order Ceratodontiformes; family Protopteridae; genus Protopterus; species Protopterus annectens. The sequence goes on along the minus strand of NC_056726.1, from coordinate 340,078,752 downwards.
ACCAGACACCTGCTGCAGCTTAAAAGGCCCCAAAAGTTCCTCACCAAAAGGATAAAGGGTCTCAAAAATGTCTTATGCTGCCCGACTGAAAGAACTCCAGCTCTATTCAGTCTCATACCGCTTGCTCAGAGGTGACCTGTGCCTGACATATAAGGCCATGTCAAACCCAGATTTGATGAATATGCTTCACCTCAAAAAATCTAGATCCCTCAGAACCACAAGGGCAGGAGACTTAAACCTTGACACGGTTATAAATAGAACGTGCTGGAGGGACAGATTCATCACCCAGAGACTCCCTATGCTGTGGAACAAAATCCCGGTACATGTGAGGCAGAGCACCTCTCTGGCCTTGTTCAAGAGGAATCTTGACCAATGGATGGGAGATTGCAGATATACCCCAGGGATTACTTCAGTGTCACTGCTTGACAGAGGCACAGCAAAATGATAGGCATAGTTTTTATTCAAACTAAAGGGGTGGCGAAAGCCACATAACTATGGGCTAGGCTTATAAATGCCCTTGGGCAGATAGCCTAGTATGAACCTATGAACCTATGAACCTATAAACTCTACCTAATCCTTAATTATACTGAACTTTCTATAAGAAATACATATGACTATCTCATTGCATTTAAATGTATATACCCTATGTCTTATACCCCTTCTTACACACACACACACATGCACACACACATACGTACAGATATATATATATATATATATATATATATATATATATATATATAAATAATGCACAGTCATGTGATATTTGTTATGTTACACTGTTACACTGATGATTTAAAACAGCTTTAGCACTAATACCTGGAAAGGCACAGTCATGTGCTATTTGTTATGATACACTGTTACACTGATCATTTAAAACAACTTTAGCACTAATAACTGGAAAGGCATTTTAAATAAATACAACTTTATTGCTTATAGACACAACACTTTTGGAACAGTCCATGCTTCTGCCCAGTATCCTTAATGGTCCTGTACATCTGGAGTATTTAACAGGATTGTTTACAATGGACATTTAATCTTCCTTTGCGACAGTTCATGCTGCATTATATCTTTATTCGAAAACACAGTATATGGAGATTGTCCCTGCAGTTATTGGCTGTCACTGTTCTCACAGCCTCTTTCACATTCTTTGCTGCTTATCTTTCTCAGCTACAGCTTCATCATACTTGTCAGTTGCAGATGTCAGAAGTTTCTTATATAAAGATTTAGAACTTTTCCACAAACGTAGGTCTTGGTCCAGCTGTTTTACCCACAACATCAGTTTAAGCTTTCAAACTTTATGGTTTTTGTATTCTTGCTCTGTGTTCAGCTTGCATACCTGGTAGCTTCCTGCAGGTTCTATCACGTCTATATTTATGTCTATAAGGATTTCTTTCTTGTATTTCCTTTCCCTTATGTTGACCTTTCTTTAATAAATGAGTTAATGAGAGATTGAGTCACTGCAGGGGAGTATTCTGATGTTTTACACTTGATGGCAGTCCTCTTAGTTTTACAGCTCAGATTTTCCCTGTTTGAGTAGCTGTTTCCCTTTAATACTGGATTACTCCAAAAACTTCAGAATTTCTAACTTTGTATTATGGACCACTGTGACTACATAATATATTTTTTATCTTAAGAATGTTGACTTGAATACACTAACTATATTTGTGCTTATCTCTATTGGTTTATTTTGGGGAACTTGTAAAACTAGTCCAGATATATATGGCTTTGCTGAAGTGAAAAAATCAGAACCCTTTGGGCAATCTGGGAATTGTGTGCTAGCATCTCTTTTTTTGAATTATTGTGATGTTATGGATTGCAGATGCTGTTATACTCTGAGCCAGGAAATGTCTTCCAAGGCCTTAGAGCCAAACACTGAGAGTAATATAATTTAAAACTAGAAACAGCAATAGTCTGAAGTCAGTTGGATATGCTTCACAAGGAAATGAACAGTGTGAAGCAGATGGGACATGTGGAGTATATTTAGTAGGATGTGTAACCTGAAGCACAACTAGGGTGAGGCAAAGGGGGGGGGGCAACTATCCTGGGTGCATATTGTTAGGTAATATGATCTAGTCTTCAGTGCATCACTGACATTCATTAATGCTGGTATTGCATTTGTGATCTAAGCTGAAGCAAAACTTTAGCACCTCATGTACAGCATTAATTGGACTAGCTGCTTGCTACAGTTTGCATTATGTCATTGTTTTATCTTTTAAGCAATGTACGTATGCCTAAATTGTAATTAATGGAATGGGCTTGTAACTCAAAGAAACTTAAACATTAGTAGCAGGTCAACACCAACTACTCTCCTTAGTTTTCCTACCCAAAGCAAAACTTTATCTGATATCAGTTTAATATTTTATTGATGACAGGACTTTATGTTCACTATGTGTCTTATTGTAGTGACTTACTGGCTTAATCCATAGGGGGACTCACCACAGTAATTTCATCACATATCTTCCATGAAGAAAAATCTTCATATCTTCATTGTTTATCTTCAGTAATGGCATGATGACCTCTGTCATGTTTCATTCATACCTCATCCGACTTTGTGCTTGCATGTGCATTGATGTGTTACAAGGAAACATACAAGCATGTTTGTCTGCATATGTACTGGACCGGCCTATATTATGTGATCGAAGTGTCAGTTCATCGAATGGCATTTTACAGCGAAAATGCCGTTCAGAGAACTCTTATAGTGAGATCGCGGTAAAGTGATGATTGAAATATTTGCACTTTCCTCACTGTAGAGCGATCTCGGAGTTGGTATATATAATTAGCGTGGGGTGTGAGTTAGAGGTCCGGCATTTTTGGCCATTAGGCCATTCGACATTTAGACTGTTTGGTGTTCTAATATAGACCCTACTGGACTGCACTGAGTTTTAAAGAAACAATAGTTTCTTGTCATTTAATATAAGGTTCACAAAATGTAGTCCTCCTTTTATCTAGCAGATTCTTGATGAGTAAGGATATGGTTTTCAATCATTACGAACTTTGTTTAAAAATGAATTGGATGCATAACTAACACAACCTTTTATGCTATCTTGAACCCCTTAGAGTTTGCAATGTACATTTTAGCACATAGAATTTACAACTTAGCAAGAATAGAGGGCAGCAAAGCTTGCACGTGTGCTTGCTACATGACAGCCTTACCCATTGTGGTACAACATTCCAGTCACACATTGCTTCTTATCAATGTTGCAAATTGTTTGTTATGTAAACTGGACACATTTGGGTGACCCCTTCTACTTTCCATCATTTCCCCACTAACATTCCTTTAGTCACTGAAAATGACCAAGTTTGAAAAACAATTCTGAATAATGGCTCATACAAGAAAAAAAAAAAAAACGGTAACACTTAATTGCCCAAAGAGCTGTCAATCAGTTGAAGCTTTGTATCTAGGGAAAAAACAAATCAATGAAAAGATTGAACGAGCTGGAAGTATGAGTGGTTGAGTTAGACTGCTGTGTCTTATAATGACATCCTGCTCAGAGCTGACAGATCACTGTGCCTGAAATAACATTATGAATGCTGAACTAGGAACACATCTCATTACAGCCTCTGGGAATGTTCAGTATCCCAAGTCCATGTGAGTCACTAAAACAAGAATTGCAGATTGTATGGGATAAAAAAACTTATTTTTTCAGACATGCAGTTTCTGTGTTTTGGAAAGAGCACTACATCTTGCATTATTGTAATTATATGCTACACAATACCCAAAATGCTCCAAAACTGAGTAGCAGTAAGAAGGTGCTAATGTGTTTCTTTAAAGCAGTGTCATCAATGAAGTATGGAAGGTCATTACAGAGCTAATGAAAAAAAATATATATGTATGTATGTATCTATATATATATATATATATATATATATATATATATATATATATATATATATATATATATATATATATATATATGTGTGTGTGTATATATATATATATAGATTTTTATTATTTTGCAGCAGCTAGGGAATACAATGCTATGATAGTATAGCAAACTTAGAGGATAAGGTAGGACTGTCATGCTGCATGGATGAATTTTAGCAATGTTATCACTGCAGTACCATAGTTTAATCTACCGCTAATATAATGAAACAATAGAGAGGATTATGATCAAATCTGCAGTCGTAACCAATTTGAATGAATTGGATATTAAGAAATTCACCTTGAGAGCAGAATGAAGTGAAGCTCAGAAGGTGACCCTTGACATGCATTTCAAGAGTTTAACTGAGCATGATCATACCTGTCCATAGTTGTTTGTACTGTATGGAGTTTTATCTGCCCCACGCATTACCATGAATACAGGTGTAGGAGCATTAAGGGTGGTATTCATCTCACAGAATGCACAAATATGTAAGAGTAATTGGCAAACATTGGCCATTCATACAATGTAAATGCAATCAGCATAGCAGTACTGCTTTTCACCTGTACAGCCTACAAAGAACTGCCCAAACAAACTGTAGAGCTGTAACTGTCCCAAAACAAAGCTGGACCACAAAGCCACAAACTGAAAAGACAGTAAAATGTATTCACAATGCAAAGCTTTCAGATTAAAATAACCATTCCTCAGTGCAATATGGAAAAAATATCAAAACTATGTTTTAAAAGAGAAACAAGACACAGCCAACCAGTCACAAACATTTACTGCAGTGTCTTAAACCAATTTTGAAAGAAAAACAAATGCATCTAAAATGAGTTGTTAGTACGTTTTTATATAAAATGCTTCTACAATGTTATTAATGCTTATAAATACATTTGTTAGTTATGCTTATATTGAAATGTATAGTTTATTACATTTAATATATCAAGTTTCTTATACCGTTTTATTATATATATTATTATACATGTAGCCGTAAGGAATTAAATATTTAGTTGTTTAATTTTTAAATGTTTATGATTGCTTGGCTGTGTCTTGCTTCTCTTTTAAAACATGATTTTGATAGTTTTATTTTCCATATTGCACCAATGAAGGGTTATTTAACCTGAATACATTTTGTCTTTTCAGTTTGTGGCTTCATTGTCCAGCTTTCTTTTGGGATTTTAGACTACTTTGTGCTGTTGTACTACATTTACACAATTTCCATTCTGTTTTTTTTTTTTTACTTTGGACTTGGAGCTGTAACTGTGCAAGTTAGACTTAAAATGCAGGCAAAGACCTGCACTCATAGTACATGCACATATGTGGAAGTCTGCTTTAATTTTGCATGTTTATTGAAAAGTTGCTTATGTCTTACCATAATGACACTGGCAAGCAGATAAATCCACTGTACCAGTAGCCCTAATGTGCAGGTATCCTGCAACGGACACCAGTTAATTTAATATGTATGAGGTGGGGAAGGAGGCAGATAGTAAGTTAGAAAATGTTGAGGGGGAAAGACAAGGGAAACAGTAGGATGACAAAATTAATTGAGTGGTAAAAGATGGGGGGAAGAGGGTTTTTTTTTTTGAATAAACCATTTTTTCTGAAAAATTTAAGATAAGAAGGGGAGGATGGGATAAGCAATGATAAAGATGGCAGTTAGGGAAATAGGGTGTGACAAAACAAAAAAATGGACAAGGTAAAACTGGCAGTGTTCACATATGGAGGGGAAGAAAGACAGACAGAAGGATAACAGGTAATGTGGGGATATGGGCAATACACATTGGAAGGGTATGACACAGTATGATGGCTGCACAAATGATGGGAGATAGCAGGAGGACAAAAGACAAAAGACCAGCACACTGCCAAACTGGCATGGAGACCATTCTTTAGGGCTTTGCTCACAGGCAGATAGGTGAGTGCCCTCTGATATAGAGGGGAAGGTTTCTGGTGGCTTGATATCTGGTGTCTGCTGGTTTGGAGAGTTAGTATGCTTACTGCAGAAAGAGAGGTTATGGACACTTACACCTCTCCAGCACCCTCTCAACTGCAATGTCACCTGCTGCTCACAGCTGGAGCTACTTATGCTGAGGAGGTCATACTAGGCTGCCTGCAGTGGAGGAGCCACCACTTTTCCTTGATGAGACAGTCCCAGTATGGGCAGGTGGTGGTAATCTCTCCTTCTCGGTAGCAGAGGGCTGCAGCCAAGGTGCCCCAGACTGTTCTGGTCCTGCCCAGTGGGACAAAATGAGAAGAAAGAAAGCATTATTGCAGTGAAAATGAGTAAATAATGGTAAATAAATAGAACAATGAATAAATGAATGGAGGCCCACATAAAAGGTCAGAGAACCAGCCACTCTCGCCTCCTGATTGAGTTCCATCTTTTTGCTCTGGAAAATAAAAGGACATTGTTAGCACAATACAGCCATTATCAGTATGTTTATAGAATAACAGTGTGATAGCCTGGCATGTGAATATATTGTGATAGATTTCTGTTAAGGGACATAATGGTATAGGCCACCACCTGAATTGCAAGGAATGCCCACTTACATCTAGCCCACCCATCCATAAAATAACCCTTAACTGAAACTTTCCGGGCTGCTACAGCCACAGTCATACTACTTTTTATGTACAAGTGTGATTCCCCAAGTGCAAACTGTTGCTCATAATTGTATGCAGAGCAGTGCAGTGCTGGAAAGTTGTGAAGAAAGTAATGACCAGGTTTAACAATGAACTAAGAAAAAAGGAAAAAGAACCCTGACTTTGTATATATTATCTGAGTGGTGGCCATTGCATTACACAGAAGTAATAGAGTTAAATTCTCATGAGTGCCATAGTATAAAGCCTGAATCTAACAACAGCAGAGTAGAATGATACCTGTCTTATAAGAATACAATTGCAGCACTGACAGCAAAGGTAAAAGCACTTACTGAATAGGTTCATAGGTTGGTACTAGGCTTTCTGCCCAAAGGCATTTATAAGCCTAGCCAGAATGTGTTGGCTTTCACCACCCCCTTAGATTAGTTCCCTGTGCCTCTGTCCAGCAGAGCCACTGAAGTGATCCCCGGGGTAAACTTTCTGTTTCCCATCCACTCGTCAAGGTTTCTTTTGAAGAGTGTTAGCGAGGAGCTCTGCCTAATATAGATTGGGATCTTGTTCCAAAGCATGGGAAGTCACTGGGACAGGAATCTATCCCTCCAGCATGTCCTATTTATTGTTGTGGTGAGGTTTAGATCCCTAGAGAGTGTGGCTTGAGGAGATAAGGTTTTCTTTAGATGGAGTATGTCCATCAATTCTGGGTTGGACATGGCCTTGTATGTCAGGCAGAGATCACCTCTGAGTAGGCGGTATGCAACCGAGTACAACTGGAGTTTCTTCAGTCGAGCTGCATAGGACATCTGTTTGAGGCCAGTGATCCTTTTGGTGAGGTACTTCTGTGGTCTTTCCAGCTGTTGCAGGTGTCTTGTAAGGTACATCCCAAATGGGGATTACTCTATGATGGGTCTGATGAGTGATGAGTAGAGGGGCACAATGACCTCTTTTGATCTGGATGTGAACCCTTTTGTGATTAGGTGGGCCATGTAGAAGGATTTTCTAACCACTTTGGCAATGTGATTATCAAAGGTGAGATTACTATTACTTGGGTCCCTAAATCCCTTATTACGTCTTCTGTATTTAGGGGACTATCACCTATGTGGTAGTTTGTGGGTACTTTGTTTTTCCAAAGGGGATGACTATGCACATTTTGGCATTTAACTTGAGGCCATGATTTTTGACACCAGGTATCTGTCTCAGTGAGACCCTTTTGGAGGATGTCTGTATCAGCCGGAGAGTCAGTTATAGCCTGTAGTTTGCAGTCGTCGATGAACTTGGTCAGCCATAGTCCTCCTGTTCTTGCCTGTATCTCTGGGAAGTATATGCCCTGGGGAACACCACTTGTAATCGGTTTAGAGTCTGACCTAGGTCCCACAACTCTCACCATGTGGGTTCTGTCCATGAGCCAGTTGGCAACCCATCTTGTGATTTAGGGGTTTATGTTCAGGCTGGTGAGCTTGTCTATAATACCAGAATGGGGAATGGTGTCAAAGGCATTAGCGAGGTCTAGGTAGGCTGTGTGTACCACATTTCCCTCATCTATAGCCTTGGTAATTGTCTCAAAGAAGTCCACCAGGTTTAGGAGGCATGATCTGCCCTTAACAAAGCCAAACTGGGTAGGGTCCAGTGTTTGGAGGTTCCCAATGTCTCTGTCAATGAGTTCAATGGTGATGCACTCCATAACCTTACAGACCAAGCTATTCAGGCTTATAGGGCGATAGTTTCTGGGGTCTGTTGTGGCTCCACCTTTGTGGAGCAGAATAACCATTGCTGTGCACCACTCTATGGGTATGTAGCCTGTGGAGAGGCTGAATTTGAACAGTGTGTTTAGGTGAGGGGTTAGTTCATCTTTGAGCTCGTGTAGGACGCAGCCTGGGAGACACCATCCAGTCCCATTGATGCTGTGTTTTTGGCTTTGGAGAGGGCTGTTTTAACCTGAGTGTCTGTGATTTCAGGGATTCTACATTCTCCTGGTATGAGCCGCGGTGGTGGTGCTGCTGTAGCGTTGTTGCCTCACAGTATGATGCTGTCTGGTTAGATTCTCAGCTAGAGCGTCTTCTGTGTGGAGACATGCGTGAATGGGCATACCTTCATTGAAGGTTGTGCATCAGGCCTGGCAAGCCAGTATGTAAAAATCAACTGCCAATCATTAACGGACCGGAGTTCCGCTGTGGTGACCCCAAACCTGGAAAAGCCGAAAGACACAAACAAACATTCTCCTGGTATGGTTATGGACCCTTTTGGGGGTGAGAGGGGATGAAGTTTGTGCTGAACATGTCTGAGTCCTTAGCCAGGGTTCCAAGCCAAGTCCTCCAACACTCTGTCTGTCCACCCAGTGCTTCACTTCATGTCCCTGTCCCCCAAGTAGCTGACACACACACACTTTGAGATTTGGTTTGCACATATAAACACACACACACACAGACACACACACACACACACACACACACACACACACACACACACACACACACACACACACACACACACACACCAGGGAAAGGTTGGTGCAGGTTTACTAGCTATGCCCCCTCTTGCCCAGACTATAAGGTAGTTATCACTGCCACCAGATCCCCTCACCAGCTACTTTAAGGCCCTTAACAAAGGGTGCCTAGTTTTACTGAGTGAAATTAATATTAATACAAATGGTACTTTACCAAGAGCAAAGCTGTTAGGAGTGGCCCACACAGTGTCACCAAATAAATGTGCAAATACTCTCAAAACTTAAATATCTCTACAAAGATCAGCCACAATGACAGGTTTAAATATATTTAATAATAAATAATAAAAGAACAAGACAATACTAAATATCTATTCACAGTGACATCAGAGTTCAAAATCATAACATTGCAGGACAGACTCGCACAAATCAAGAAAAAAAATATCTAAACTAAGCTTCACTATATTCCTGACTGTATCTCACAGAATCGCTCTTCCCTACTTACTTAATAGAGCAAGGCAGATGATGTGGTGAATGGTCCTTGTTGTTGTCAGGCCCAATACAGAATACAGAATACTCAGTCTCACTAAGAGACTTCTCAAAATAATATCTAAATATCTAAAATATTACCTCTGGGATAGCTTGCAGAATGACATTGTCTGACTTCTAGTTCTCATGCAAACCCCCATTACTGGAAGCAGTCAGGATTTAGCACCTACCTGTAAAAATACACATGCAAGGGGATTCGCTCAAATCTGGGGCAGGTGCTGGAAGTCATAAAACAATTGCATACCTCCACACTTCCAGAGCAGTAGTTAGTTTACCCCAAAGACAATACAGAAAGCTTCCTAGTGCAGACTTTATGTCTCTGGCTGCACTGAAACCTGTGAGATAGCATCTTTATAGCCTAGCCAATAAAGTGATTTAATTTCATATATATTTTAAAGTTTGCTGGACTGAGGTTAACCTCCTGTATTCCAGTTTCTTCTGTTAAAATGTATACATTTAAACAGTTACAATAGTGTATGTACATTTCTGTTTTCTCCAGTATGGCACACTGTGAATGCATTTCAAGCACAAGCCTTTTACAAACACCTTTTCAACAGAAATGTCTGTACAAATCAGTTTGATTTACACATGATGTACAGTTCTAATGCATTTGTAACACAAGCATCTTGTATAAATCAGTTAGATATTCACAAATGACATAATTATTTACAAGATTCCAACTAGCTGTGCTGGCAGTTCCTCCTATTGTCACAGGCCTTATGGTTATCCTTGGCAGTACTTGCTAGGTTTCACTCAAAGGAGCTCCTGGATGATTTGACAAGTTGTCTTGTTTGCCTGGTAAGACTGAGAAGGGCACTTTTCCATTGTTGGGTCCTTGTCTTTATTTTCTAGGACAGCAACTTTTTGCATTTATTGTAGAGTTTGTTGATGCTCAAAGTCCACCATGGCAGCTTGATTTTACTTGGGGCTCTGGCTTTGATTTTATCTGGTACAGTCAAGTTTATACACTTATGCAAGTGATTGTACAGGGCTTTACTGTAAACTTTGGTATAGTTACCACTTTCACCTTGGGGTGGGGCTTAGAATGTGTTGATACCTTCACCTAGGAGGGCATAGTTTACCTTGGTGAAGTTTTTTAGTCTGATTTCATCCTTTGTGAGTTCTGATGTTAGTGTAAGTTCAAAGGTGACTGATTTGAGGGGCCAACAGTTGCAGCAATGCACCTGTTTGACATGTTGGTGAGGACCAGATCTAGAATATTTGTTTCTCTTGTCAGGGTATGGACAACTTGCTCCAGGGCATTTGGATTCACAAAGTAAAGGAACCTTTGTGTTAGCAAGTTTGAGCCAGAGTAGGTTTCCCAGTTGATGGTGGGATAGTTAAAATCTCCCTTAACCAGTGTGTTCAGTAAAATTTAGATTGTCGTCAGTTTGGTTACGTAGGCTTCATGGGTGTCATGACCCATGGAGGGGGATCTAGAACTGGCTAGGTCTTACCCACTGTAACCTGGACCTGGAGTAACTCCATGGAGTTGTCCATATTAACTAGACATGAGGTGAATGTATCTCTAATATAGATTGAAACAGTGCCTTCATTGGTTTTCACATGTTAGTTTTGTGGTCTAAAGGTGTGGAAGGCATTGTAGCCTTGCAGGGGTGGGGGTAGTGTCTAAGGCCTTAAACCAGGTTTCTGTGACTGCACAGACATCTACATCTTCTAGTGATAGAAGTGCTTCCAGGGAGTACAGTTTTTGGTTTAAGCTCCTAGCATTTAGCAGCATGGCCCTTATTTTGTTCTGATTGGTTAATTTCATGTTGGTAATATTGTCACCGAGACCTTGCCTAAAAAGGCACTATGGAGGAGGCAAGAGCCTTTGTCAGCAGCCAAAAGCCTAGGGGTGCCAGGTGCAAACCGTCTCTGGACTCTGGCAAAGCAGTGAGGTTTGTTGACTATGGATTCCCAGGCAGACAGGAACTGGATCCCCTTGGAATGACACCAAAAACTAAGCCAATTATTGAAATCAATCATTTTTTGTTTATATTGTGGCATCATTCTAGGTGAGGGTAGTATGCTGTTCAAGGCTACGGACATATCTGCCTGTGACACATACTTAGAGAGCTCAACCATGTCTGTCTACATGTAGTCCAGTAAGGTATGTCTCAAGTCATTCGCACCAACATGAACTATGACAGAGTCATAATGGTACTTGTTGCTGAGAGACCTGAGTGCATGTGTGGTTTGGCAAATCCTGGCACCAGACAGGCAGCTGACCGTGACTTTCTCCTTGTCCAGCCTGGTGAATAGGACATCTCTGTGTCTCACTGCTGAGTCTCCGATGACAAGAAAACTTAGTTTTGGAGTGTTATGCCTTACAAGCTTGGTGGGTGAGACACTGGTGTTGCTATGTGTCATAGGTGCTGCGGAGACTGTGTTAGCTGTAGCAGACATGTGTTTTGGAGGTCTCTGGTGTTTTGGTAAGTTTTTGAAGATAACCTCCATGTATGTAAATTTATGTGTTTGATGCGTACTATGTGTATGAGTAGTGGTATGTATATGAGTAGTGGTACTATGTGAATATGTAGTGCTGGATGAGTTGGCAACTCTCTCAGTGTTATTGTTTTGAGTGACAGAGAGCATGGATTCTAGATTCTTGGTGTAAGTACATCTCTCGCACTCTGTACTAGACTGTGTTATTAGTAGAGGGTTGTCTGTATACATGAGGCAATTGCTACACTGCCTCAAGAGACCCAAGTCAACAAGGTTGGCAGGAGAAACAAGAGAAGTCCAACTGTCCATAATGCTAGGTTGAAGACTGTTGTCACTAAGGTGACTTTTCAGAAACGATCACAGAGGAGCTTGATGAATGAATATTTCTGCCTGGGTTTTAATGGAAAATGTGTTGAATTTAGCTGTCCGGTTTTGGCACACAACTGGGCGGCAGTGAGTAGTGCTGTGAGATGTGCAAACATGCATAAACCTGCTGAGATGCAGGGCTTAAGTACCAGAAACTAAAACTTGAAAACAACTCTAGCAGAATTCAAAAGGACCAATGAGGATGCTTATTGCAAACCCTAGAACGGTCTTCCTTTACCAGTCAGGTACCAGTCAAACACAATTCTCTCACAAAAGTGCAGATAAGCCCCTTCCAATCCAAGATGGCCTGGAAAACGTGCTCATAAAAAAACAAACCACTACAAACAGTTTCAAAAGCAGCAGGCCTGGATCTGGACTATGCTACAGCTACTAGCTACCCTAGTTTCAGTGGGAAACACTAGAGAATATTTAACACAGCAGAAAAACAGCAGTAAGATACTAAAAGAAAAAAATTTGAAACAGCAGAATATCAGCCAGGAGGCCCTAAATAATGATTTAAACAGTTAACAGATCAATTAAGTACTGCTTGGTGAGAAAACCAGAGCAGGGAGAAGAGATAGCTTTAAAACAGTGAAAAATTACCAATAAATACTTAAAACAGTTCAAACAACAAGAAAGCTTGCTAAACAGTGAAAACAGCAATACAATTTGATTTTACAGGCACAGTGCAGCAGACATTTGCAGTATAATGGTGTAGTTTATTACAAAGTAAATAAATACAGTAAAAAGGTAGGCAGCAGGCAATAAAAAAGTGCAGTAAATAGTATAAAAAAACAGGCAACTTATGTTTTTTTGAAGCTCTGAAGCCTCTAGTCATCTGTTATCTCAGCTCAGAGTTGTAGCTGGAGCCCAATTCGGTTCATCTTGGTACAAACAAGCAGAAAACTGCTCAGTTTCAGGGCTTAAATACCAGAAGCTAAAACTTGAAAAAAAAACTGCAACAAAATTCAAAAAGACCAATGAGGATGCTTATTACAAGCCCAACAATGGCCTCCCTTTACCAATCAGGTGCCAATCAAACCAATTCTCTCAAAAAAGTGCAGATAGGCTCCTTCCAATCCAAGATGGCCTTGAAAACATGCTGAGAACAAACAAACCACTACAAACAGTTCCAGAAGTAGCAGACGTGGATCTGTGCTATGCTACAGCTACTAGCTTTCCTAGTTTCAATGGGAAAACACTATAGAATATTTAACACAGTAGAAAAATAGCCATAAGACACTGAAAAAAAAATTAAAACATCAGAAAATCAGCCAGGAGGCTCTAAAGAATGATTTAAACAGTTAATAGATCAGTTAATTAAGTAGCGCTTGGTGGGAAAACCAGAGCAGGCAGAACAGATAGCTTTAAAACAGTGAAAAAAATACCAGTAAATACTTAACAAACAGTGGAAACAACAAGAAAGCTTGGTAAACAGTGAAAACAGTAATAAAATTCAATTTTACAGATACAGTGTAGCAAGAAATTGCAGTTTAACAGTGTAGTTTAATACACAGTAAATAAATACAGTGTAATAGTAGGCGGTAGACAATAAAAAAGTGCAGTAAATAGTATAAATAAGCAAAAAAAAAAAAAAAAAAAACAGGCAACTTATGTTTCTTTAGAAGCTCAGAAACCACTAGTCATCTGGTATCTCACCTCAGAGTTGAGGCTGGTAGCCCACCTCACCTCAGCTTTGTACAAACAAGCTAGAAAAATGATAGCCATTTAATACTTACCTATCGGATAAGAATAACTGTACACAATTTATTAAACTTATATCAGTGTGATATCTACTATTTCTTCCCATCAAGAGGTAGGATTCAGTTAAATAAACAAAGCTGAACATTCCTACATTTTTAATAAGCTTGCATCTGCATGAAAGGTTATGTGACATCAAATATACTCTGGACATCTTTGCTATCCTCACTTGTACAAGTTTCAGATGGCAAATGTTTTCTGTGCATGAATATTTGGGAGTCACACTGATATTGGTTGTGTCACTGGTGTACAAGACCAATAGAGAAGTATATGCAGAATATAATTAGCCACAGACATTCTGCATTCAGTAGCAGGGTCATACTGAAGACCCACCTCGCCAGTCTCATGCAGGTATCTGAAATGGGCTTTAATCAGGCCAAACGCTGTTCAGGTCTTTTACAGGGCAGTGTTATAGTGTTCCTCTGCAAATCCCTGTGGATTCCAAACTGGTGTCATTAGCCATGGTTTGAGTGCTCATCCTGCATTGCTTGCAAGTCACTGACATTTGGTGATTCATGGCACAAGTGTCCTTACAGGAGGAGATGGCGCAGTGAATTTGTGTGCCAAATGAGAGAATAATGGGGACTGCCAGGATGCTGCGTTGAGACATTTATGGTACCACCATTTGCATTAAACATTACCTGGCAGTGATAGAATGACATCCCTTCTTGACATAGTACCTTTCCCCCTGTCTCATGGACCATCTGAGACCCTAACAGCCACATGGGTGAAATCTGTTCCATCAAGTACTAGAATCATGGATGATAGTAGCTCAGTCCTGTTGTGGCTTTGGGAAATAGATATGGTCATCCACATGAGTTTATTTCTGAAAGGTCCTTTGACAAGTTTAGTGAGGGCTATACATACTTTGGTATCCACAGGAATGGGAAGGCTATGCGTTCCTCCATTTCCAGTTTATTTAGGCCATAGAAGTTCAACAAACCCCTAATTATGTCCCTGTCCAAATAAATTTGGTCAAGAACCTCTTGCTCCTCAAAGTTGTAATGGGTTAGCCACTGTTTGTGCACCTCTGCCTTGGACACAAGCAGCACCATGCTTGCCAAGTTGCAAGACCGTTGTACCAAGCATTTCACATTTCAGAGATTCAAATCATGAGACCATACCTCTCAACCTTTTAGAGCAAGAAATCTGGACAGTGCCATAAACAATGTGGGGACAAAGGTCTAAAAATAGGGACAAATTTTAAATATCACTCTTACAAACTTGGGAAGTTGATAGAATAAAAGGTTTTGCATCAGCATGAATTTTCTGATGCATGTAAAGTCTGAAACTCAAATGTCTGTCATTATTTTCCAAATTCAATCCTCAATTCTTTAGCCAGTGATTTTGCCAGAAAACCAATATTCTATGAGGAACAGACATAAATTTTAAAGCAAGAATCTGGACATTCTGTGAAAATCTGGACAGTTGAGAGGTATGCATGAGAGTCACTGTTACCAAGCATGTTTGCTGATTGCAAACTGACTAATAATGGCATTTCTTGTCTTCTTTTAACTTATGCATGCAATTTGCACTTGCATAGCATTCCATGACAGAGTCACAAAAGGCAGGAAAAGCCCACTGTTTTTGATGATTGGCACAGTATTTCTTCATTTAAATGCCATTTAACATCTATTTAATATTTACATACAATTTTCTCTTCAATTTCTGGAAGCTTGCACATATGCAGCAATGTTTTATGAACTGAACACTGCTCACGTGTATGTGCAACTTGCACAAGTGCACACTGTGTGTGTGTATGACTGACTATGGATAGTACTTTACAGTTTTAAAGATGTAATACTTAATGCTGTCACACAGGTTGTTTTAATACAGGTAGTTTTACTGGTTAGATATCATGTATTGCTTTAATGTATAAGAAGTGCATTACTTGCTATGAAACTTTGACCTTTGCTTCTCTACCTGCGAAATCCACTTGGCCAGCTGGTCCATCTCTTGCAGGTCATCATCCCTGTAGCAATACTGCTCCCTTGAGCAGGGGATCCCCATTACAGAAGTGCGGTGATTCCCCAGCTCTGCTAATTATCTATTTTTTCCAGGTTCAACCCATAGACAGCCTGATCAACTTTCTACAGACATGACTATTGCAGCAGGATGAAAAAATCCTGGTCTGTTTCAGAGACCACCTTGGGGCATGATTCATTGTCTTTTCTCCAAATGTCACCAAATTTAAGAGAGACAAAGCTAAAATGTGAGTCAAAATTAGGGACATCCCTGAAAATCACAAAGAGTTTAGAGGTGTGGAGGTCCTCTGATTATATGCACAATACAGTGTGTTATCACTACTGAGGGACTGAATATATCCCTGCATGAAAACGTACTACTGATAACTGACACTCAGCCATTTATAATATAAAGTTCTTTTAGCTGTATTTTTTCCACATCCAACAAATCCTGATTCAGTTCTCAAAGATCAGTATTCTATCCCGGTTAATTGTACTGTTAACAAATATACATAATCTACTTGACATTAACTTGAGAAAATGTTCCCATTTGCCAGTGCTAGTGTGTCCTTCAGGGCACAACTTTTCCAACTAAAAATAAGTAACTTCAAAGTATTTGTATCTAGATTTATCTACAAACTGAAAACTTTAACATGCAGAATGGAGACATTACCAGTTCATAAGCAACTACCTGGTTTTCAGTATGCTCCACCCCCAATCAAGAGAAACTTGCACATAAAAAAACTGCAAATAAAAGTTTGTGAGGCTGTAAGAAGTCAAAGCTAAAAAGTATATACCCCATTGGGAAGCAAGCCTAACACAAGGACAGGAGCCAGGAGTCCCCCAAGTATTCTCCCACAGTATATCTGAAGAACGAATACATACACTTCCGATAATGTTCTGTGATCTTTAAAAGCCCCTTGTGCTTCTTTGGTACTTTTCTTGCTCACTTGCCATTTAACTAAGCAACCTTGATGTTGCTCATCTGGTCAGGATAAAACAGACAGACTTCTGTGGGTTCTGTTCAAGCAGCTTTATTATGTGCAAACACATCAGGATTGAGGCTTAATAACTTTAACTTAAACTTAAAAACAAACTAGCTATTACACTCATACATGCTCACTCTCTGGCTACACTCTCAAAATGGCACTGAAGCTAGCACGTACTTGCTATTTATATGTATATTTGAAATGCTTCTTAAAGGTACAACCCACACACACGCACTAGTCTACATCCTCCCTCTTTGAGAAATGAATCATGCATTATTGATGACATTAATTGACATGCAATTGATACAGAATAATTCTTTGACATGCAATTATACAGAACTAAATACACATAGACAATTATGTCCAGGTTACTGTGTATTTCACACTAGGTCTGGAAATATGACCAAATCATATGACATAGAAATTAGAATTAGGTCTAGCAACTGGGACTGTCTGCTGAATGTTCAACTTTGGGGACATCGGGGACATCATCAGGAACAGAAGTAGAAGTTAAGACATGTTCTGCAACAGGGACATTGTCTGGATTGCTCTGAGATATAGAGTCTGTATCACAGGAACAATGCTGTGATATTGATTCTGATACAGGAAGAAGATGTCTGTAATTTTTCCTGTACTCCACACCCTCAGATTCCATGAAGTAGAATCTCGACTCAGCACATATACTTGTTACTCGACCAATCCAGTCAAAACCTTTTGCCGTTTGTATCCTCACTGTCTCTCCTTCTTTCAATGGATGAAGAAATCTGCACTGTCATAACTGGACTTCTGGAAAGAACGCTTTATGAATAGTTGGGCTTTGATTGTTCTGTTGTTCTTTGCTTTAGGTCTCAACAAACTGGAACTGTTAGGCAATGTTGTGCTGGTTTACCTAGACAGAAGGCTCTGAGCAGGCGAGCCAAGTATATCATCACGGGGTATGTTTCTGAGACTGAGTAAACTCAAAAAGATGTCAGTATTACTACATTTTGACTTCTCTAGCAATTGGTTTGCACTCTGTACTGCACGTTCAGCTAGTCCATTTGACTGTGGGTATTCAGGACTACTAGTAACATATACAAAGTCCCATTCTCTTACAAATTTCTGACACAGCTGACTGGTAAATTGGGAACCATTGTCAGAAATAACTTTGTGTGAATTACCGTGGACTGAAAAATGATGTTTCAACTTGGTGATAACAGCAGTGGACATTAGGTTAGGTAGTAAATTGATCTCAAACCAGTTTGAGTAAGAGTCTATCAACACTAAGTAATGCTGATTGTTCCACTCAAATATATCAGTGGCTACTGTTGACCAAGGTAGTTCAGTACTTTATAAATATCTTTTGCTAGAGAAGGCCAAAATACTAGTCCTCTCACCCTTCTTTTGGTAGCTTCAGAACCTGGGTGACCACGATGCAAAATCTGGATATATTCACATTGTAAGGAGGTAGGAACAACAATTTTAGACCTTTGAAAATAATGCCATCTTCCATCAATATCTCATCTCTGTAAGGAAAATAAGTTTGCATTTCAGGCAGTACACGAGATTGCTTTGATGGCCATCCTACATTGATGTAGTGGTTGTGTTTTTGCAAAATTGGATCAGTCTTTGTACAGTGCCTCAGCTCATCAAGTCTCGTGGTAGAAAAACAACGCACTTACATGACATCAAAGTCAAAATTCTGTGCATTAACATGTTTTGTTGTATTTCTGGGCGATCTGGATAAGGTATCAGCCAGATAAAGAAGCTTGCCTTTTGTATATACTAATTTGAAGTTGTATTTTTGCAATCTGAGCATCATTCTTTGTAATCTCGCTGGAGCTGAATGCATAGGCTTCTTTAAAATAGCGACTAGAGGTTGGTGAGCAGTTTCAATTTGAATAGCTTGACCATAAATATAATCATGAAATTTGAATATGCAAATACTATTGCCAAAAAGTTTTTTTTCAATTTGGGCATATTGCATTTCAGTTTGGATAAGAGTTCTAGATGCATAGGCTACTGGTCTGCCTTCTCGAAGAATGACTGCACCAAGACCAAATTTTGAAGCATCACAGGAAAGATTTACTAGTTTATTGACATCATAATATCTTAATGTAGGTGGGGTGGCGGTTTTCTGCTTAAGGTCTTCAAATGCTTTCTGGTGCTGTTCCAACCAAGACCATATAACATTTTTGAGCATCATCTCTCTCAAAGGTGCTGTCAACTCACAGAAGTCTAGTATGAACTATGAACTAAACTATGAACTATGAACTAAATAGTTGACCATACCTAAAACATGTAGAGCCTGAAAATTATCTGGTGCTGGTATCTCTAGAATGGCTACTTGCTTGGATGGGTCTGGTCGCAACCCAGTGCTGATAAATAAATGACCTACATATGTAACTTCTGGTAGTCCAAATTTGCACTTCAGAGGATTGAGCTTTAAGTTCACTTCAACTGCTCTGTCTAGAACTTTCCTTAGGTTTCTGTCATGCTCTGCTTCACCATTGCCTCAAACCAATACGTCATCCACTATTATGGCACAAGGATAACCTGAAAAACATGTGCTCTTTTCTACGCTGAAAGACTTCACTTGCAGAATTTATTCCATATGCCATCCTGAGGAATCTATATCTTACAAATGGGGTACTGAAAGTAGTCAATAATGAAGATTAACAATCAGGCATCACTTGCCAAAATGAACGTTTTGCATCCAAGACAGGAAACACAGTGGCATTTGGTAGTAGGGCTGTGACTTCCTCAACTGTACCCATAGGATGATGCTGTCTCTTTAATGCTTTGATCAAGTCTCTTGGATCAATGCATATTCTGATTTCATCTGAGCCTTTTTTGTGGGCTGCTAGCATGGATGACACCCATTCAGTTGGTTCTGCAACTGGACAAATTACATCTTGCTGCACCATTTTATCCAACTGAGCTTTGTACGAAACATGTTGTTTATGGAGGTGAAGAAATTCAAACCAAAGGCTCAATAGTATTTTCATATTATTTGGCTAAGAACTATTGCAGCTTGTTATTTTGTGTAGTCTGAAGACCTGTGCATTCATTATTGGGTCTCCGAGACAGTTTGAGAATTAATCTGCTTTCCTTTACCAAAGAAGTTCATCATATAAGCACATGTCCCAGTTTCAATTTTACTGAAGCTACTGAGAGTATGCTGATGTTTTCAATGGCAGGTTAGGCAAACTTCCAATTGCGTATTCTATGAAGTTAGACCCAGAGATCAGTCCAGTGGCCAGACCAGCAAGAAAAGTTCCAATAGCAATGCAGAATAAGCCTTTGGTTTGAATTTCTTCACCTCCATAACCAACAAGTTTCGCACAACTGACCACATTAAGTTGCTCACCAGCTTTCACCTTAGCAAACCTTTCTGCTGACTTAACATTACACTTTGAACCAGTGTCTACTTTGAGCTCAGTAGATTTACCATTACTCTAGACAGTACAAAACACTTCATTCCTTGCCATCAAATGCACTGCATCAACCTTTTCAGCAATTACTGATATACCATCTATGTAGAAAGTAGGGCTGCAGCTCTCTATATGATCAACTCGTTTTTTTGAGTGACCCTTCTTTATAACTGTGTGAGCTTTACTTGATCTGCAAAACATTTGAAAATGGTTCCATTTTGTTACACTTCTGGCATTGCTGACCAAATGCTAAGTGCTTTTCTCTTTTAGACTCATGATTGCCACCACAATTGCGACAATTAACAATAAAGCTTGATTTGGGTTTTGCTGACTCACCCTTGTACTGCACTGAGCATGTCCTTTTCACTGAATTAGTCTTAGAACTTACTGGAAAACTATGGGTTTTACCTGCCACACTCACAGGGGTTAGAGCTGCCATGCGCTTATGCCTGCTTCTACTAGCTGCTTGTTGCATGTTGTCTATATTTGCTCTGGAGCCTGCTGAAACCATGCTCTTATCACTTGCAAGCATACTTGTGTGTCTTTCTGTAACTTCATGGATTTGGCAAATCTTATTCACTTTGCTCAGTGTTAAATCTCTATCACAATGCAAAATTTTTCTCACTGCAGCACTATTAATACCACACACAAGCCTGTTCATTATTAACTCATCTTTTAAGTTACCAAACCTACACGTTTTTATTTCTCAGATCAGTAATATAAGCTGCAAAAGTTTCTCCTGGTTTTTGATCTCTTTTGTAAAACAGATGCCTCTCTAATGTAACATTTGTCTGGGGGGTTACACATTTCTCTGAATTTGCACTTCACTCAGGGTCTTCCCTTGATTCAGCCTGTACAACAATATGATGGTTTTCCCTTTCTCCTTCATATACTGCTGGTACATACACAAATGAATGTTCTCTTTCAATGGCCTCTGACCCAGCTAAGTTCAGCAAAATGAATGCCCTGATGCATTTATATTTGTCAGAATAAGCTGCTTGTGTAAAAATATCATACTCTTGCTCAGATATTCTCCAGTTCTCTACAATATTCTGATCAAATACAAGTGGACCTGGTCTGCTAAATGCCTCTGCCATATTAAAAAATACCAGTGAAGGCTTTTGCAAGTATGCATGAACACACACACACACACACACACACACACACACACACACACACACACACACACACATATATACATATGCCAGAAATGTATGGCAGTACTTGTAACTATGCCCAATAGCACAACAAGTCTCTGAATAACTGACCTTTGCAAAATAAGTCTCCTGGGCACAATAATACTCTTAAAATAATTGTAGTGTAAGAAATCACCTCTTATCAGTGTAAAAAACTTTTCAAAATAACTGCACTGTGAGGATAAACTGAGCAGAAGAAGCTCAGAGTAAAAAACATTTCGAAATAATTGCACTTTGCGAATAAACAGTACACAGCACACTGAAACTTTCCCAAAATGGCTGTACTTTGACAAATAATTATCTACAGCGAAAGAAACACTCTGTAATGGTGGCAGTCTGTGAACAGGCACACCCAACGCAAGAAACCTTTTGAAATGGCTGCATTTTGACTGCACTTTACAAACTAATTGCACTTTGCATACAGCAAACTCTTTGGAGTAAATGCACAGTAATAAACACACACTGTAAGCACTTTAACCAGGGGCGGCCCGTGCTATTGGACTGCCGGACTGCAGCCCCCTCAACTTCAAACTAACAAAATAAAAAAAATAAAAAGAAAAAAAATAAGAAAAAAAATGTTTTTAAATTTCGCGCATGCGCACTAGTCCAGACTGCTGCTGAGACAGCATGGAGCATGTGCAGATTGTCTCAGCAGCAGTCTTGATTGAGACACGTGAACAGGAGCGCTCCCACAAGTCTATGCAGTTTTAAACTGCATAGACTGCCTGGGGAAACGCGTCAGGGTCGGACTGTAAGGTTGGCAGTCAGGAGAAGGATCTCGGGTCTGGATTGGAGCTTGCTGCAGGGGAAGATCTTGCGACAGGCAAGGTCAGATTTGCGCAGGTTTTCAGCTGCACTAATCGGGGGGTTTGTGGACAGGGACCTGGATTTAATGGTGGTGGTTTGCAGACAGGGATTTACTACAGAACCAGGTGTGTGTGTGTGTGTGTGTGTGTGTGTGTGTGTGTGTGTGAGAAAATGTCCCTGGTGCAATATACTGGTGGTTAGGCACATGGTGGTGTGGTAGGGAATACCTCAGGCTTGAACCCTGTACCTTGTATGTAGGTGTTAAAGACCTGAATTCCCTACCCACCACCATTTGTAAAAAAATTGCAGATTTTTGCCTCATATTTGATCTGATCTGTTCCTCATAATATCTGTGGTTTATAAATGTTGCAATGCTTGATATTTGATGGTGCAGTGGTAGCATTGTTGCCTCACAGCTGCAGGTTCTCAGGTTTGCTTCTTGGCTGGGGTGCCTTCTTTGTGGGGGGGGCTGTATCTTCCCCCTGTGTTTGTGTGGGTTTGCTTTTGTGTCCTCCCATGTTACAAAGACATGTCTGCATTATTTCTTTCTGGGCCTCTGCTGAGAATATTTTTTTTTTGTTCCAAGTCAGACTGTCCTGATTAACAAATGTTAAATAAAATTGACAGGCATTTGAATTTCAGACTTCAAGTTTCTGAATGTTTAGTTCCTTACATATTTGATGGTGCAGTGGCAGTATTGTTGCCTCACAGCTATAGGTTTTCTGGTTTGATTCTTGGCTGGGGTGCCTTCTGTGTGGAGTCTGCATCTTATCCCTGTGTTTGTGTGGATTTGCTCTGGTGTCCTGCCATTTTACAAAGACATGCGCCTTCAGTATTTCTCCCTGGGCCTCTGCTAAAAATAGTTTTTGTTCCGTCAGAAGTAAAATTGACAGGCATTTGAATTTCAGACTTCATATTCTTCAGAAAATACATAGTAAAACAATGTTTTATTCTAGCAATAAATATATAGTAACACAACCTTTTATTGTAGCAATTTTTTAAGTTTATAAGATGGCTATTTGAAATGTGTCCTTATTTTTGGGACTGTTAGTGGCTTTGTCCAGGTTTTTTGTGCTAAGGTTGACAGCCATGGCAAGAACTGAATTCACTGAATATGTTTGAGGGCTGTATTCCCTCATTACTGGGTTTGTCCAGGTGTTTTGTGCTAAAAGGTTGACAGCTATGGTGAGAGCTGAATTCATTAAATGATAGCCATTTAAGTTTCAGTCTTCCTCTCTTTCACAAAGCAGCTGATTTGGCGTAGTGGTATGTTGCTCTTGACTGTTTTGCACAGGGACCTTGGCAGTAAAATGTACAGTGGTAACACAGCATTTTTCTTTCACAAAGCAGGTGATTTGGCATAGTGGTATGTTGTTCTGACTCTTTTGCACAGGGACCTTGGCAGTAAAATGTATTCTAGCAGCTTTCCAAGATTATACAAACAATGTTTAATGTGTCCCTGTTTTTTGCCCTTTTGACCCACCTCAATAAATTTGGCTTTTTCCAGACTTCTTGTGCTGTGAAGTTGAGATGCAGTTGAGTATTGGGTAGATTTTACAAGGAGCTGAGAGCTGCAGGGGAAGAGACGTTTAGTGCTGATTATGCTAAGTCAGCTCACATTGCTAATAGCACAAAAGGTTGTGTACTTGCTTTTGATGCAGAAGGTTGTTGGTTCTACTCCCATAGGGGTGAATGCTGCCTTTCTGAAAATTAAGATACTAGCTATGAGCCTGTTATCAGTTTGCCATCCATTTCCTATTGCAATATTACTAGCTTATTTTTAATGTAATTTAGGCAATTTATTCCTCAGGGGCATCAGACACTTTATTTTTCGATGAAACCATGAAATATAAAGGTGATTGCAGCACCAACCTCTTCATTACAGATTTATTTAACGTGGAATTATTTAGATGACTTTTTTACTACTTCAGAGATTGTGCATATTTACTGATAATGGTGGACTGTAGAATTGTGCATATTTACTGATAATAGTGGACTGTAGAAGTTTGAGTAGACTTTTATGATGGAAATGTTCTGAATTGGACAGTTTTGTTTCATTGTTTACTGGAAAAATGTTCAAAGCAATAGGAAGGTGTATCAAAGAGCACATGTATGTTTCATATGCAAGGGGCCTATGATTTGAAAACAGCCCAGAATTAATTGTTATCTGCCACGGGTAAAATGTATTTTCTTTGAATGTGGGTTTTAATGTTGTTTCAATGAATGTGAGTTTCAAGGGCAGAGAAGGTTTAATGCCAAGTTTGTTTAGCAGATGTCTTAGTGTTTGTGCTGTAAAATGCAAAATAAAACTTTCAAATGAAGTTCAAATCATCATAGAAGTAAATCAGTATGCACATTAGTGTTTATGGTAAATGGAGTGAAATAGCAAAGTAATGGATCATTGGAATGGCTGCAGGGAGGCTCCATTCGACCATGGTTTTGTGAGGGGGAAGGGCGGCAAACTTAGATAGCCCCAGCTGAACTGTACCTCCCAACTGCCCAGATTTTCAAAGAATGAATAGATTTTTTGCTTCTTATTTTTGGTTTGTTCCTCATAAAATTTGTGGTTTTCTGGCAAATCATTTAGGAATTAAGTCACTAAATAATGACACGCTAGTTTCAGACTTCATAACCTTCAGAAAAATGCATGCTAAAGTAAGACCTGTTCTATCAACTGTCCCAGTTTATAGAAGAGCAATTTTAGTACTGTTTATATGTTCCCCCAATATATTTGTCCTTGACCAGATTTATGTCCCAGTTTATACAAGAGCAATTTTTAATACTGTTTATATGTTCCCCCAATATATTTGGCCTTGTCCAGATTTATTGCATTAACAGGTTGAGAGGTACATGCAAATAAGCTTTATAGAATTAGGCATAGCCAAACCTCTGAACTGTCCCTGATTTTGACTCAAAATGTTGCTCTTCCCCTAATGATCCCTCCGCAAAATAGCAATTTTGGAAGAAAACATGGAGGGTTTATAATTAAGAAATAACTGTAATAATCAGATTACTTTTATTTCAGAAATGCATGTAGATTATTTTATTTTGTCAGCTGCTCAAGTTAGCAGTACTAATATTAAAGTGTCCTTTCTTTGACAGGTTCCCAGCTGTATTGTGTTGCTATTTTATATTTTTACATCACATTTTTGGTCCATTTTTCATAAAATTGTGTTTTTGGCAAATTAGTGACAAATAATTAAAGACTGAAGTTAGAAAATAATGACAGACATTTGAGTTTTAGATTTCATACCATTCAGAAAATTCATACTAATGCAAGACCTCTATTAGCTTTCTAAGTTTATAAGAGCAATATTTTAAAAATTGTCCTTATTTTTGGGCCTTTGTCCCATTTCTTTGTATGGCTTTGTCCAGATTTCTTGCTCTGAGGTTGAGAGGTATGACAAATGTGTCAGGGCCATCACAAGTCAGCCAGAGACATTTCAAACTGTGACATACTTGTTACACCCTACTCCCCCATGTAATGACTCTGGATGTGCCGAAGCAAGGCAAGGAGTAGTTATGCAGTGTAAATGTGCAGAGAATCCCAGCCATCCAAGGTAGACACAAGTACTAGAGTGGCTTTTCATCTGTCCTTGATTTTTACAGAATGGTCTGGTTTCTGTCATATTTTTTGTACTGTTGATTTATGCTTATTACTCAAAGTGCCTGTTGCTCTGTGTTTAAGTAGCAATACTTTAATGAGCATCAGGTAAGCTTGGCTGAGATTGCAAGATGCAAGTAAGCTTTAATAAGCATACTGTTAAAGAATTGCCAACATTGAAAGCCTTTCTGTTTCCATGTAGAGAATACTTAACTAGATCATGTATAAGCCTTGGGTATTGAAATGCATATGCCAGTATTTGTAATAAAGGACAGAATTACATTATTTTAAGAGTCTTATTACACTTGGAGACTTCCAGTCATCTCTGCAGGCTTTACCCGTAAACCGAATGCCAATCGCATGGTCCATAACCTGTACAGTAATCCTTTTAAGCAATGTATCTTGAGCTTATTTCTTGTTTGCTTTTCATTTTTTACTTTGATCATGTTTTCCCCATGAAACAAGTAGATGTCAGGCAGCAGGTCTTTTTGGATAAGGAACATTTTACAAGTGGGGCATCAGAGATTTCTACTTTCAGCATGTTACTTGTTACTTTAATAAAGCTGAATATAAATTATAATTAGAACTGCAGTGCAAGAAGTGGTTTGAGTTGAGTGCTGCTTGTTTTTCTTATACTTGATTTTGACTGGCATTCCATTAATGTATTTAAAAAGTAATTTATTTTTCATGCCTCACAACCTTTTTGTTTCCATCTAGATATTAAGCTGTCATGCAGCCAATGCATTGAAATATTTTTATTCTTCTACACTTCATTTTGTCTTGATTGGACTCTCATGACGACTGTTTGGCACCCAGTGCAGTATATTTAGTTTTTGTGGTTTGCTACTACAGGTGTGTGTGTGTGTGTGTGTGTGTGTGTGTGTGTGTGTGTGTGTGTGTGTGTGTGTGTGTGTGTGGTAGGGAATACCTCAGGCTTGAACCCTGTACCTTGTATGCAGGTGTTAAAGACCTGAATTCCCTACCCACCACCATTTGTAAAAAAAAAACTGCAGATTTTTGCCTCGTATTTGATCTGATCTGTTCCTCATAATAGCTGTGGTTTGTAAGTGTTGCAATGCTTGATATTTGATGGTGCAGTGGTAGCACTGTTGCCTCACAGCTGCAGGTTCTCAGGTTTGCTTCTTGGCTGGGGTGCCTTCTTTGTGAGGTCTTTATCTTCTCCCTGTGTTTGTGTGGGTTTGCTTTTGTGTCCTCCCATGTTACAAATACATGTCTGCATTATTTCTTCCTGGGCCTCTGCTGAAATTTTTTTTTGTTCCAAGTCAGACTGTCCTGATTAACAAATGTTAAATAAAATTGACAGGCATTTGAATTTCAGACTTCAGGTTTCTGAATGTTTAAGTCCTTGCATATTTGATGGTGCAGTGGTAGTATTGTTGCCTCACAGCTATAGGTTTTTGGTTTGATTCTTGGCTGGGGTGCCTTCTGTGTGGAGTCTGCATCTCCTCCCTGTGTTTGTGTGGATTTGCTCTGGTGCCCTGTCATTTTACAAAGACGTGTCTGCAGTATTTCTCCCTGGGTCTCTGCTGAAAATTGTTTTTATTCTGTCAGCAGTAAAATTGACAGGCATTTGAATTTCAGACTTCATGTTCTTCAGAAAATACATAGTAACACAACCGTAACACAACCTTTTATTCTAGCAATTTTCTAAGTTTATAAGATGAATATTTGAAATTTGTCCCTATTTTTGGGACTGTATTCCCCATTATTGGCTTCATCCAGGTTTTTGTGCTAAGGTTGACAGCTATGGCAAGAACTGAATTCACTGAATGTTTGAGGGCTGTATTCCCTCATTACTGGGTTTGTCCAGGTGTTTTGTACTAAGAGGTTGACAGCTATGGTGAGAACTGAATTCACTAAATGATAGCCATTTAAGTTTCAGTCTTCCTCTTTTACAAAGCAGCTGATTTGGCGAGTGGTATGTTGCTCTGACTGTTTTGCACAGGGAGCTTGGCAGTAAAATGTATGGTTCTAGCAACTTTCCAAGATTATACAAGCAATATTTGTGTCCCTGGTTTTTGGGCTTTTGACCCCCCCCCCAATACATTTTGGCTTTTTCCAGTTTTCTTGTGCTGCGAAGTTGAGTATTGAGTAGATTTTACAAGGAGCTGAGAGCTGCAGGGGAACAGAAGTTTAGTGTTGCTTAAGTGAAGTTGGTTTGCCTTGTTAATAGCACAACAGGTTGTGTACTTGCCTTTGATGCAGAAGGCTGTGGGTTCTACTCTCACAAGTGGTGGATGCTGCCGTACTGAGAATGTTCTCCTTGGTGAAGATACTAACTATGAGTCCGTTATCAGTTTGCCATCCATTTCCTCTTGCAATATTACTAGCTTATCATTTTTTTAATGTAATATAGGCAATTTATTCCTGAGGGGCAACAGACACTTTATTTTTCAATGAAACCATGAAATATAAAGGTGTTTGCTAGCAGCAACCTCTTCATTAGTTACAGATTTCAAACAGTCAAAAACAAACTGAAAAAATGTGGGAAGACAGCACGAGAACAATGTCCAGATAGTCAAATACTACCACAGGAAACAAAATCCAAGTTCTTCTTTTAGCGTAAAAAGTATTTTTTTTTCAAAAAGTATTTTTTTAGCCGTGACCCCTGTCACAGCTTCCTCAGAAGAAGACAAATAAAACAGCTAAACTGGTCTGTTCAAATACTCAGTTAAGGAAGTGTGACAAGTATGCACATCCTGCACTAATTGTCTTAATTAAAAATTGAAAATTAGTAACTAAAATCATGAATAGTACTAAAAAACTCCATTGAGTTACCAATAAATATTGTGTAATAAAAAACCTCATAAAAATATTCTTAACTAATACATTTGTATTATTTACATTGTAAATATTATGCAATATACCCACAAAATATGTGCATATAGGCATTACCTAAAGTAGCTCTTTAGCTTAAGGACACATGAAATATTACAATTCTCATTGAGAGAATGCCTTGGCAAAACATGTTAGTAGTAACCCTGACCACTCCTTTAGCTTTATGGGTATTGACCAAGTACCTTTAACTGATAGGGGAGGCCCTTTTCAGACAGTTCTTGAGTGTGTCGAACTTTCATGGCAGTTGAATTTAGATGCATTTAGGCTTGATGGTCTCAATGAGAATTGTAATATTTCATGTGTCCTTAAGCTAAAGAGCTACTTTAGGTAATGCCTATATGCACATATTTTGTGGGTATATTGCATAATATTTACAATGTAAATAATACAAATGTATTAGTTAAGAATATTTTATGAGGTTTTATTACAATATTTATTGGTAACTCAATGGAGTTTTAGTACTATTCATGATTTTAGTTACTAATTTTCAATTTTTAATTAAGACAAATTAGTGCAGGATGTGCAATTACTTGTCACTTCCTGTTAACTGAGTATTTGAACAGACCAGTTAACTGTTTTATTTGTCTTCTTCTTGAGAAGCTGTGACAGGTCACGCTAAAAACGCTGTCTTTGAAAAATAAAATACTTTTACGTTAAAGAAGAAACTTGGATTTTGTTTCCTGTGGTTAGTATTGACTATCTGGACATTAGGTTGCCTGTCTCTACACATAGTTACAGATTTCTTTAATGTGGAATTATTTAGATGACTTTTACTTCTTCAGAGATAGTGCATATTTACTGATAATGGACTGTAGAATTGTGCATATTTACTGATAATGGTGGACTGTAGAATTGTGCATATTTACTGATAATGGTGGACTGTAGAATTGTGCATAATTACTGATAATGGTGGACTGTAGAATTGTGCATATTTACTGATAATGGTGGACTGTGGAAGTCTGAGTAGACTTTTATGATAAATGTTCTGAACTGGGCAGTTTTGTCATTATGGGTGCATGCATTTTGTTTCATTGCATACTGGAAAAATGTTCAAAACAAATTTAAAACGCCCTCTAACAACTGTAATATATTGTACAGGGAATATAATTTAGTACAATGAGGAAGGTGTATCAAAGAGCACATGCAATCCACTGAGCACAGAAGAAGTCATCAGGGATCTGGGGACCCAGGTTGACAGTAGCCTTTCGTTTGACACTCATGTTGCTAAAGTAGTTAGGAAAACCTTCTACATTGCCCACCTGATCATGAAGGGATTCACATCTAGATCAAGGGAGGTCATCGCCCCCCTGTACTCATCACTCATTAGACCTATGATTGAGTACAATGCCCCATTCGGAATGTATCTGACCAGACACCTGCAGCAGCTGGAAAGGCCCCAAAAGTTCCTCACCAAAAGGATAAAGGGTCTCAAAAATATGTCTTATGCTGCCCGACTGAAAGAACTCCAGCTCTATTCAGTCTCATACCGCTTGCTCAGAGGTGACCTGTGCCTGACATATAAGGCCATGTCAAACCCTGATTTGATGAATATGCTTCACCTCAAAAATCTAGATCCCTCAGAACCACAAGGCGGAGACTTAAACCTTGACACGGTTATTAATAGAACATGCTGGAGGGACAGATTCATCACCCAGAGACTCCCTATGCTGTGGAACAAAATCCCGGTACATGTGAGGCAGAGCACCTCGCTGGCCTTGTTCAAGAGGAATCTTGACCAATGGATGGGGGATCGCAGATATACCCCAGGGATTACTTCAGTGTCACTGCTTGACAGAGGCACAGCAAAATAATAGGCATAGTTTTATTCAAACTAAAGGGGTGGCGAAAGCCAAATAACTATGGGCTAGGCTTATAAATGCCCTTGGGCAGATAGCCTAGTATGAACCTATGAACCTATGAACCTATGAACCTATATGCAAGGGGCCTATGATTTGAAAACAGCCCAAAATTAATCTTTATCTGCCACTGGCAAAATGTATTTTCTTTGAATGTGGGTTTCAATGCTGTTTCAATGAATGTGAGTTTCAAGGGCAGAGAAGTTTTAATGCTAAGTTTTCATTGTGAGACTGCATTGCTTTGTTTAGTAGATGACTTAGTGTTTGTGCTGTAAAATACAAAATAAAACTTTCAAATGAAGTCCATCTCATCATAGAAGTAAAGCAGTATGCACATTAGTGTTTATGGTAAATGGAGTGAAATAGCCAAGTAATGGTTCATTGGAATGGCTGCAGAGGCTCCATTCAACCATGATTTTGTCAGGGGGGAAGGGTAGCAAACTCAGACAGGCCCAGCTGAACTATACCTCCCAACTGTCCAGATTTTCAAAGAATGAATAGATTTTGCTTCTTATTTTTGGTTTGTTCTTCATAAAATTTGTAGTTTTCTGGCAAATCATTTAGAAATTAAGTCACTAAATAATGATACACTGAGTTTCAGACTTCATAACCTTCAGAAAAATGCATGCTAAAGTAAGAACTGTTATTCTATCAACTGTCTCAATTTATACAAGAGCAATTTTTAGTACTGTTTATATGTTCCCCCAATATATTTGGCCTTGTTCAGATTTACTGCATTAACAGGTTGAGAGGTACATGCAAATAAATTGCTTTATAAAATTAGGCATAGCCAACCTCTCAACTGTCCCTGATTTTGGCTCAAAATGTTGCCCTTCCCCCTAATAATCCCTCCGCAAAATAGCAATTTTGGAAGAAAACATGGAGGGTTTACAATTAAGAAATAACTGTAATAATCAAAGTTATAGATTACTTGAAATGCATGTAGATTCTTTTATTTTGTCAGCTGCTCAAGTTAGCAGTACTAATATTAAAGTGTCCCTTCTTTGACAGGTTCCCAGCTGTATTGTGTGGCTATTTTATATTTTTGCATCACATTTGGTCCATTTTTCATAAAATTGTGTTTTTTGGCAAATTAGTGACAAATCACTAAAGACTGAAGTTAGAAAATAATGACAGACATTTGAGTTTCAGATTTTATACCCTTCAGAAAAGTCATGCTAATGCAAGACCTGTTCTATTATCTTTCTAAGTTTATTAGAGCAATATTTAAAAATTGTCCTTATTTTTGGGCATTTGTCCCACTTCTGTATATGGCTTTGTCCAGATTTCTTGCTCTGAGGTTGAGAGGTATGACAAATGTGTCAGGGCCATCACAGTCAGCCAGAGACATTTCAAATTGTGACATACTTGTTGCACCCCACTCCACCATGTAGTGACTCTGGATGTGTCCAAGCAAGGCAAGGAGTAGTTATGCAGTGTAAATGTGCAGTGTGCCCCCCCCCCCATCCAAGGTAGACACAATTACTACAGTGGCTTTTCATCTGTCCTTGATTTTGCAGAAAGGTCTGGTTTCTGTCATATTTTTGTACTGTTGATTTATGCTTATTACTCAAAGTGTCTGTTGCTCTGTGTTTAAGTAGCAATGCTTTAATGACCATAAGGTAAGCTTGTCTGAGATCGTAAGATGCAAGTAAGCTTTAATAAGCATACTGTTAAAGAATTGCCAACATTGAAAGCCTTTCTGTTGTTGCCATGCAGAGAATACTTGACTAGATAATGTATAAGCCTTGGGTATTAAAGGACAGGATTCCATTATTTTAAAAAGCTCATTACACTTGTTGGAGACTTCCAGTCATCTCTACAGACTTTACCCGTAAACTAAACAGAATGCCAATCATGTGTGGTCCATAACCTGTACAGTAATCCTTTAAGCAATGTATCTTGAGCTTGTTTCTTGTTTGCTTTTCATTTTCTACTTACATGTTTTCCCCATGAAACAAGTAGATAGTTGTCAGGCAGCAGATCTTTTTTGGATAAGAAACATTTTTACAAGTGGGGGCATCACAGAGATTTCTACTTTCAGCATGTTACTTCGTACTTTCATAAAGCTGAATATAAATTATAATTAGAACTGCAGTGCAAGGAGAAGTGGTTTGAGTTGAGTGCTTCTGGTTTTTCTTGTACTTGATTTTGACTGGCATTCCAGTAATGTATTTAAAAAGTAATTTATTTTTTCATGCCTCACAACCTTTTGTTTCCATCTAGATATTAAGTAAGCTGTCATGCAGCCAATGCATTGAAATATTTTTATTCTTCTATACTTATTTTTGTCTTGATTGGACTCTCATAATGATGATTTGCCACCCAGGGCAGCGTATTTAATTAAAGTTAGTTTTTGTGGTTTTGAGCATAGCTCCTCCCCTTTCTAGTTGGCCACACCCCTTCCCCTTGACCCCACCCATTCAGCTGTCTCCTGCAGCCCCCCTTTGATTTGAAGTCACCAGCCGCCACTGACTTTAACATACTTTGAGATACTTTGAATAACTCTAGTTATGCCCTGAATAGCTTCAATAAATGCAAAATAGTAGTTTATGCCAAAACACAGTAACTTACCAAAAATATGCAGTTGCCTTTCTTTATTTATGCTTACTGTGTGCTTTTTGCCCTTATTCTATTCTTTTTGCTCATTTAATCTCTTTTCATGCCAATTATACTTTTCTTGTGCTTGTTTTACTCTAAACATCATTGTTTTACTTTAAACATGCTCGTTTTGTAATTCCGCGATAATTCCAAACCCCTTGTTTGCTTTTCTGAAAATTGTTTCATCAAATATCTTAATTTTAAACATTTCATTTAATTAATAAACTTTTTATGCCTCTCATTTGCTTAATAATATGTTTCATGCCCTTGTAATGCTCGGTTTTATCTCTTTTAATAAATAAATCATTCATGCAAGTTTTCATCACCTTTAGTTAATTTCTGGCCCTTTTTTGTACTCGGTTTTCTTAGTTTATATTCTCAGTTATCTCTGTATCTTGTAGCTCTGAAAAGCAACATCTGGAATCCTGGTTCTGGCACCATGTTGCTCATCTGGTCAGGATAAAACAGACAAACTTCTGTGGGTTCTGTTCAAGCAGCTTCATAATGTACAAACACATCAGGATTGAGGCTTAACTTAAATAAACTTGTAAACAAACCAAATGTTACACTTATACATGCTCATTCTCTGGCTGCTGTCAAAATGTCACTGAAGCTAGCACGTGCTTACTATTTATATGCACGTGCTAGACTTGAAATGCTTCTTAAAAGTACAGCATGCACACACTATTCTACACTAGAATTCTTATAAATCACAACATTGCATCCTTTGCATTGATGTGGCAGCTGTGTTCCATTCCAACCAACAAATAATCACATGCTAAGAATCAGCACGTCTCAATAATAACAATTATTTTAACTTTACTCCAGTAATCAAATATGAAAAAAACAAAGGCAATTACCTTAAAAATTAGTTAACTTATGATAAAAGACAAATTATACTGCACAGCTACAGTAAAGCTCTAGGCCAACTACAGGAGACTGTGTCTGTGAGTGTGAGAGTCCAACAGGCGGTCAGGCACTGCCTCACAAAGCTGATGTCATCATGCATGCCCCTGCATGTTGATGACATTGTGGGATATGCTGGTGATGAACTGTTAATACCAGCTATGAAGAATAGTAGAGAAGGGTGAAGGCTGCCAGCCTAGCCAGATAAAATTGTGCAGATAATTCTATCATTTGTAAATATGAATGTGAATCACAGGCGTGTTGTTTTAAATGAAAAAAAATGCTGTTACAAAAATGTGGCAACAGTGCTCTCTGCTGACCCAGTAAAAGCATGTTGTGACCCTTTGATCTAAAGTCGGCTCCGACCAGGCTAGATGAAGGCTTCCTGCCTATTGTTTTAAGGCTAAAGTTAATGACCAGAATTTACATGTGGAATGCCCTTTATTACTCTAAGTGTAAAAGAATGTAAATGCAGTTTCTGTCAGTCCGGGAACACCAGGAAAGTGTGAAATGATGTGATGTTTTATCAGAACTGTAGTTTCAATTTAAACAGAGAGAACCAGAAAGATTTAAGCAGTTTTGTCTTGAACATCCAACTCAGCACTGCCTTATGCTCTCTTTATGTAAGTAGTATGTTAGAACTGGGTTTTCTCCTAGAAGTAGCTAGAAATTAGAAAGTTTAGACTAAGTGTTTTTGTGATGTCAGAACTGTACTACTGAATTATTTTAAGTATTTCTGTGTGATATCTGAGCTCTTGACTACCACTGACTGTGTAGTAGATAGTATTGTCTTGTGGTTTTAATTATTATTATTATTATTATTATTATTATTATTATTATTAAATATTTTAAAACATTTTAACTGTGGCTGGTTTGTGTAAGGATAAGTTAAGCTCTAGAGTACATTGCATGTATATAAGGATCCTGTGCCAAGTCACTTTAATAAACTAATAAACCTTGAGACTGTTTAGTCACATCTACCAATTGGATAATAATATTGCACAGTAATAATTGGACACCCTTTTAAGGGCCTTTGAGTAACTGACAATTATTAGCTGGGTGGTGACAGGGTGCTATTGTATAGTCTGGGTAAAAGGGGCACAGCTGGAGAACCTGTGCCAACCTTCTCCAGGAGTGTCTGTGTGGTTGTATAAACTTATCTCAAAGTGTGTGTGTGTCAGCTACTTGGGCAGGAACATGAAGCACTGGTTGGACAGAGAGGGTGCTGGAGATTTTAGCTTGCCCAGCCAGGCTGAGATCTAGACCCTATAGCTGTGTCAGTGGGGAGTCTTATTAGGGACCTGGAGAGCAAGGGAGTGACCAGCCCTGGACTGACTGATCTCTGTGTGCTCTTAAGGGAAATTGCACTTTACTGTGTGTATTTGTTATCCTTTCCTCATATATGAGATGCCCTCTCTGGTGTTAGTGGTGAGGATTGAGGCTCCTTGATTGCTGGGTCAGGGCATGGGCGTCACACCAGCCATACTTTAAAATTGTAAATAAAATAATGAAAGAAGTCAGGAATTGAAGGGGCCACTCTGAGATTTGTGGCACCCTGTTATTTTGCCCTCAAAACTGGTAAATTCCGAAGAATTTTTTATGGTTGAAAGGCATCACTCATCATAATAGTTTTTAAGTATAACAAACAATGAGCTGATATCTGTTGTTCATTTAATTTATAATTAAACATGAGGCCAGTGGTCTGCACAAAACTGTTTCTTTGTTTTATTGAAAACTCTGCAATGTATGTTTGTCTCACATTAGTACCTTAGGAGCCAAATGCATTTCATAGTTTTATATACAGCAAATTAATCCTAGCACTGACTGTAGTCTACACTCTTGTAGCTAAATATTCTATTTTATTAAATTAATCAGTGAAAAAGCAATGAAAAAAATCATAATTAGCACTGCAGTAACATAATATCAACTAGGATATGTATCCTTTCCCTCTGTAGCTCTCTTAACTTCAAAATCTTTGTACCATTGATCATGACATGACATATAAGAACTAGCAGACAAAAGATAAATTTAGATCTGTTAGTTCAGAAGAACTGAGCGACTGAAGTGAAGGCTTTAGAGCTCACTAAGTGTAAATTATAATCTGAGCCTATTAGATTTAAGGAGGAGACTCTAATAATCAGTAGTGAAGAATGAGTTTGATCACATGTAATTTGCTGCTATGATGCTTCATTCAGCAGTTAGAATTTGCATATTTTCGAAGCTGGAGCTAGTGTAGCCAGTAAAAATGAAAGAACTATTCTAAAAGTATTATATAACTAATATACAGATATTACCAAATTTAGCCTGCAAGTATGAACTGTAAGCCACTGTATAAATGTAGTGTATGGTTACCAAATGGATGAGGTCTAAAATATTGCAGGTATTAAGAGAGATATACTTAGTGACAATCATGCAAATATGTAACTGAAATCTATAAAACTTTAGAGATATTTTAAAGAGCATGCTTGAGATACCAGCTTTATAAAAATGCATTAAATTACTAGCTCAAACTTAGTAGTGCTTTTAACACCCCAGACTGGAATGGTGAACAAGGCAACGTAGTAACAGTATATACTGACATTAAATTAAGCATTAACAAAAAAAAAAAAAAAAATGTTTAGAACAGAATTCTGGCAATCCTTATTTTGACCTCATACATTCATACACTATCCAAAATGTTTTTAAATCAAACACTAAGTTATTCTAGGAATGGGTGATTTTATCATAAATAGTTATGCTATGATCTTTTTTATTCTTTGGTGCTACAATTCTGTATGTATTTAAAAAAGTGAATTATATCTTCAGTTACATAACCCACTGGTTCATTTTCTCGGAACTGAGGAGGAG
Source organism: Protopterus annectens (assembly GCF_019279795.1). NCBI lineage: Eukaryota > Metazoa > Chordata > Ceratodontiformes > Protopteridae > Protopterus > Protopterus annectens. The sequence goes on along the minus strand of NC_056726.1, from coordinate 340,041,691 downwards.
TTTACTATTTTAGTATATGGCAAAGCATATTATGCGGATCAAAAGTTTTACATCCTAAGTCATACTGGGATTTAGTCTTGACTGTAGAGGTAATAATATCTCTTATATTCTTTGATATTAAAAAGTAGATTATTTGCTTGTGCTTTTTATTACAATACAAGTGAAAAATAATTATCCTGCACAAATCTGGAACAAGCTATAAGTAGAGGAAGACTGTTAGATCATGCAGTTTTCTGAGTGTGCATCAGCAAAACTTAAAAAGTAAGAAATGCAGACTTGGCCTCTGATTTGGACTGATTGGCTTTTTGCCAAGGACTTGTGCTGCCTCTCAATTATCAAATAGTCTGGGAAAATTTCATGGCTCAGGGAACCCAAGTTACTCGGATGTTGTACCCTATTATTATCTAACGCCTCACAAAGTACAGTGAGTCTTACTTTGGACATGTTCTCTTCAGCACCCTCCCCCCAATATGTTTTATTGAAGCAAGCAATCCGTGTGCCTTTCTGGCTCTGGGATTTTGTGCATAATGGACAGCACATGTTTCATACTGTCAGTCTTTTCCTGCTGTGTGGGAATCATTTGTTTTAATTCATGCTATTGTGAAGTTGATGACTACTGTAAGCTACCCACTTCAACAGTCAGACTGTGAGTGGCAGTTATCGGTGAACTGAAGTTATCCTTATTGGCAGAGACAACAGTTACACCCTCCTGAGCAGAATGCCAACTATTATGTATTGCTGGGCTGTGTTCAGCTTCCCAGAAAGCAAAAAAGGATTTTGTGACAGAGCAATATAAAAATCCTTGTATGAAATTATACATATCTTTTAGGTAATATTCAGTTAACTGTCACTGTTGTTTCTTCCACTTAAAATTTATTAACAAAGACAACATTTTTGTCAAAAAAAAAACATTCTTGGATCAACAAGCTACTGAACAAATGTAATGCTAGCAAGCTCTCTTGATCAGAAGCCCCACAGGATTAGCAGTGTGTTTGTTTTTCGGATTGACACATCAGTTTGATCACTGAAAAATTGTATTCTTGATGCCTGTGCAAAGCTTATACTTAAAGCTGTAGTATGGGACTCTGAAGTATGTAGAGGGTTTCCAGACTGACAGCCTTTGGCTGACATGTAACATTAGATGCAGTGTAGCTTTAACTTCCTTCCCATATCTTCACAATAGAGTAGGCTGTGTGAAGACCCCTTATGCATTCCTGGATTAGAACAACTGTGGAGTGTTTAAAACTAAGTACATTTCTCCCTTTTCTCCAAGTTTAGCATGCCATATTTATACTTAATTAATGTGGCTAAGTTATTTGTGTTGCTTACTAGTGTCATCAGCTGAAAAATAGCCACCCCCACAATCCATAGAGGTTTCTCATATTTTTTATGATACATTCTTGGTGGTTAATAAAACTGAAATTGTTTAGGGTAGCACTCCCTGAGTAGTAAAGGTGGTCCTGCCTGAGATACCTTCTTCATTGTTATTGTTTGTGAAATACCTATTGGCTAAACAAGTACAATGCTATAAAATATAGTCTGGAAACCAATCATAGTCATGTTGTTTATCCAGTTTACATAAAGCTGTAACATCTATGTCCCATGTATTTATCTAATATTGTCTTAAATATTTCTTAAGAATTTTCTTCCTTGGTATTGTAAGGTAACCCACTCTATACTCCAATATCACTTGTTCTGAAAGCCACATTATAATGGCCAAATTTGTTTTCAGTGTTATTTATAACCTTTTACCATCATCTCTCCAAATGTTATTGTACTGCTGGTTTGTTAAACTTTGGTACTCATATGAAAGCACAGTTTTTTTCCACTACACGTATTCCTACTCAATTCAAAATGAGAGATAGAAGAGAACTCAGTATGAGGAATACAAAATGAGATGGACAGCAAAGCTGGTTTCAGATGAAGATGAAGAGCTGAGCTTGCTTACAAATCGCTATTGTAAAGTGTTGGTGGTAAATTGATACCCATGAATTTAGAAAAAGAAAGAATCTATTAATTGCTTTAACTCATCTAATGAGTTATTTTGTTGATCTAAATTTTATAATTTTGATTATTTGGTATACCACTTGAGAATTATGTGTACATGTTTAGTGTGAAAAGTTCAATAAAATTGATATAAAAATGTATCTCTTCTTAATTAAACAATTATTTTGATCCTCTTACTTTCTTGTAATTCCATCTATATAGTTCAGTTGCTAGCAGACAATTATGTTATAGATTGGTAATAACTTGTATTATTGTGTTTGAAAAAAATACTTTATGCCATGATCTGTTATTGATATAGCTAGGTAACCCAAACAGATTGTATTATTTACGCTTTGATTTTCGATGGGTCTTCCATGCACTTTAAAATATAACATTTAAAACAGACACTATGTGTATGACGTTTAAATTAAACATGAGTGTAAATCTGAATGCCTAAGTCTTTATAAAAATATGTCTTTTATGACATCTCTTCTTACTTTGTTTCTATTTTGTTCTGCCAAAAACAGTGTAGCACTTTTGTTTATACTTAATTCTGTGTTGTATAGTTTAAGGCATTCATCCATTTAATTCAGCTCAGTCACTACATATTTTAATCTTTGTCATAAAAGTTAGTGATGTTTCCTGCACTAGTGGCATAGAGCGATAAAGCCCTGACTATGACTTAGATATCCAAAGTTCAAATAGCAGCTTGTGTGCTTGATGGAGCCAGCAAACAGGATGGATGTGCCTATCCTAAGAGGAAGATTGAGATGAGCATGCTCAAGGAATATTTACATGGCCTGATTTTCCTGTTATGCTACCTGAGGGAGGGGGGGGGGCACCTGATGATATCTGCCACTTCTAGAAGTCATGTGCAGAACAGTTATCTGATGTCTGGCACTTCTAGAAGTGATGGGTAGAGCAGTCATGATGACCACTGCACAACCCACCCTCAGGATGTTAATGGACATGTGCAGGCTGAGATGGGAACTAGGAGAAAACACTCCCCAGTAACAGTGTAACACTGCCTCACATTCCTTGATCTCCTCGCCAGTCCCAGATATGGTCCAGAGTTAGCCCAGAGGAGGTTAAGGTGGGTCTCATAGCCTTGGTGGACAAGCAGAGGGCCTGACAACAGCTGATGGGCAGCTGTGGGGAAATAAAATAAAGGGCTAACATTTTTTCTAAAAAATGCTAAGTAACAACTCATTTCTATAGGTGTTGTTTTGTGTTAAAATCATTTATAGCATCTGTTAGACAAGTTAACAATTTCAACTATCGGGGAGGTGTAGTTGAAGAGAAGGGAAGTCAGAATAAATATGTCAAAGTTAGTATCAGAGGTGTTGTCACCAATTGGCATAAAGTGTCAGGTGTAATGAATGTATGCTAGAAAAATACCAAATAAGTTGAATGGTAAGGTGTACAAAACAGTTGTGCAACCAGTATTTGTATAAGGCTTAGAAACCTGGACAGTGATTGCAGAGCAACTGAGGAAGCCTGAGCTGATGGGGATAGTAGAATCCACACTGTGGGACAGATGAAGAAATGATGAAGTTGTAGCAGAAGCCAGAGAAGTCCCAATTACAGAGAATGTCAACGAAAACAGGTTATGGTGGTTTGGTCACATATGCAGAAAATCAGAAGATGATTTGCTAAAGCAGATTTGGGAAGACCAGAAGAAGACAAGATGAGGTGAGGACATCCATCCAATATAAAGATGACCTGCTGTGAGAGAAGACCTGAGACAGGTGAGCAAGATTTCAAAGAGGGTAAGTGAGTGCCTCTGAATCAAGAGATGTGGCGACAGGTAAACGTGAAACAAAAGGTTGATTCTTGTAATGATGATACTGTTATGGTTGAAATTACATAAGCATGAATTTTGTGCAAGGCTTTTAACTGAAAGAAAGTTAGAAAGAAAGAAAGAATGAAAGAAAGAAAAAAGAGAAGAGAGGAGAGATAGAAGAAAGGCAATTAATAGGTTTTGAGGAATCAGTGGAGTAGGTCTAAAATGTATGTGTTGTAATACATTTTTGTAGTTAGGAAATCAGCTAGTCAGGACTTTGTGTGGAAATGTGAGACACTGAAGCATTTCCTTAACACATAGCCATTTTTTCCAAAGTGGTTTCAGCCTGGTATAGGGAAGAGTACATTACTATAAACTGCTTGTGTGCCTGCACTGCATGCAGTTTAATTTTGAGTTAATGACTATCCACCTCTGTAATATTTGCATAAAGTGCTAAAATATATCATATGGGTCTCTGCCAGTGGTGTTCATGAAAAAATAGAGTCCTCAGGATTAAAATGCTCACTTTTACTATTCGGGTATAAGTACCTGTAGATAAAATGTTAATTAGCTGCAGTTCTGAAGCACATAATGTGGGACAGTTCATGTCTGTACACAAGATTCAGATAGGAGAACCATGATCTAGGCTGGTGATGGAGATGGAAGTGGCAATAGCATTGGAGAAAGCTGGTTTCAGGTAATTAGGTCTTCAGCCATTAAGGGACGTATCATTGAACCAGACCTAATAGATGCCGCAGGACTGATAGAAGATGAAGCAAGCAAGCTACTGACCAAATAATGGTGTCATACCACTGTTTGATTTGTCACCTCTGAAATAATAAGAGGGCTGTGATATCCTCTAGGTCCTTTTCTGTACTGTTTTTGACATAACAATAAAGACACAGAAGATCTATATAGAGATATCTAAATTATTTACTAGTATGGCAGCCAGCTGTTGAAGAAAGTCAAGAGCATGGGTACAGAGGACCTGCAGGGAGACTAATCATAGATTCATAGGTTCATATATTAGTACTAGGCTAACTGCTCTTGTGAGCCATTTTAAGCCTAGCCAATTATCCCTTGTGAGACTCAAACCGTGTACCTTGTGTTTGTAAGGCAAGCACCTTAATCATTAGGCCACCCTCCCAACCCAAAATATACATCTTCAATTTGTTAAGCTCTTGCCAGTGGTGAGAATCAAACCCTGCACCTTGTGCTTGAAAGGCATATACCTTAACCACTGTACCATTAGCCTAATTGTGTATCTGGAAAATATCCTATGTAATCCCACTTCACAAAGGAGGCAGCTCTACTGAATTCTCCAATTATAGGCCAATAGCTATACTCTCTCCACTTGCAAAGATTATGGAAAAATGTATTCATAGACAATTCATGCACCACCTAATCCAAAATCGACTTATGACAGACACTCAGCATGGCTTCTGTCCTCATCACAGCACTACTTCAGCCCTCCTAGCCTTTACTAACACCATAAACCATAATCGCAACAATAATTATATATCCTCAGCCCTCTTTTTGGATCTTTCCAAGGCATTCGATATGGTTGATCACCAACTTTTAATCCACACCCTGCAAACATTCTGTCTAGATACTGGAGCCCTCCAATGGTTTCAATCCTACCTGAATGGTCAACAGCAGGCTGTCCTCTGGCAGAACAAACTCTCTAACCTTCTACCTAACACCCTCGGAGTACCACAAGGCTCTATACTAGGGCCCTTGCTATTCTCCATCTTCATTAACGACCTTTATACTGTCATCCCAAAAGTCAGCTGTATCCAATATGCTGATGACTCTACTCTGATTTGCTCAGCCACATCTCCAGTAGAGTTATGGTCAGCTACCCAGACCACCTTTAATACAATAGAAAACTGGCTTTCTGAACATCATCTGATCTTAAATCCCAAAAAAACTAAAATGCTGTTATTTTCACCAACACGTAGGTCTACCGCTTTCACCTTTACCATAAAATCAAATGATGGCACAATAATCTAACCCTGACCCATCTACAAAACTATTAGGTGTCATCATAGACAATAATCTCAAATTTGACCTACATGTTAACCAAACTATCAAAACCATCAATAAAAAACTAGGGTCACTTTACAGAATAAAAGCCTTCCTAACCCCTCCAGCTAAAATTGCCATAGCTCGCTCTCACCTTCTTTCAACCCTTCTGTATGCATCCCTCTCTACTCTCGAATTTGAACAAGACTGTCCTTAACAAACTCTCAATTTGCTACAACCACATTGCCAGGTTTGCCACTGGGCTGCCTTTTAGGACACATCATTGCATCAATCTAAATCAGCTTGGTTGGCTTGAACTACCTAGCCTAATCCAGTATAACCAACTGATTATGGCCTATAAAATCCTCTATAATCCGGACAATACTCCTGCACTTAAAAATATTATCACCCCTATAACAATCCTAGACCGCTTCGATCCTCTAACAAACTACTAATTCAGACTAGCAAAATTAATAACACAGCCGGTGATTCTCTCTTTGCAAACTCTGTAAGTAGATCCTGGAACTCACGTCCAGCTGATATTACCTTACTTTCCACCTTAGGTCAATTTAAAACTAGACTCAAACAACATTTGTCACTTAACTGGCTATGTCAATGTATCAAGCCTGGCTAACTCGAATGTGTAAAAATCTGTTAACCAGTTTACTGTGTAATTTAATTTAATCCTGACTTGTGCTCAGGACTAACTTTAACCTGTGGAACTTGTTTAACTTGCTTACTTATGTAATCTCTGTAAATAATCTGTTTGTAATATGTAATGCTGGTATTATATAATGCTGTATCTACTTACCCTTGGAGCTTTTCTTCCCGGGCCTCCGCTGAAAATGGACATGCATCCAGTCGGACTATCCCGGTCAACAAATGTAAAATAAAAATAAATAAATAAATATATATATATATATATATATATATATATATATATATATTTTTTTTTTATATATGTATATATATATATATATATATATATATATATATATATATATATATATATATATATAATATATATATATATATATATATATATATATATATATTTATTACATTTGTTTACCGGGAAAGTCCACTGGGCTGACGAGACCCCATTTGCAGTCGAAGCCCGGGAAGAAAAGCTCCAGTAGATTAATACAATGAGGAAAACTACTTTACATTCCAGAGGTAACCGTCACAAGGTGGTTTATATATTTACATATGTTACTACATACATATACATAAATGCTCCCAGCAATGAGTTACATTTTACACAGAAAAACTGGTTCTTACATACTCTGCATAACAGTACAGAGGTGGCTACCACAAGGTAGTTACAGTGTTTACAATGGAGTCAACCATGCAATTAATCAGTAAGGAGGTACAGCTTGCTACTATACAACCCAGCTGCTATAAAATGTAGTAGTAAGATTAAGGGGCAGAATAGAAAAGTGAATTTAGAGGCAACAGAGATTATAAGTTAAATTACGAAGAGAGCAGTACAAGGAGTGCTAATAGAGAGAGAGTTAAGTGACAGCATTAGAGAGAGTACTGCAGTTGCAGATCCACTTGGAAAGAAGATGATTTTGGAGGGCAGATTTGAATTTGAAGGGGTGTTGTTCAGAGTGTACAGAAGAGGGGAATTCATTCCAGTGCCTGGCCATAGTCCAGGAATACAGAAGTTTACCAACTGGAAGGTTTGGTTTGTAGACTTGAAGTAAGTTTTGATTTTCTGAGTGTAATGACCTAGTGGGGGAGTAAGGGGTAAATAACGAGTTGAGTGTAGGGCAGTCTTGTGGTTTGTATGTTAGTCTATGAGAAGTAGTTAGTTGGAGATGTAGCAGGAAATGTGGGAATTCGAGCCAGTGGAGATGCCTTAAGGCTATACAGTGATGGGTAGAATAACGACAGTTAGAAGCAAATTTGGCAACTTTGTTGTAACGGGATTCTAACTTCAGTTTTAAAGAGGATTGCAGATTAGTTAGTAGAGGAGCAATGTAGGTTAGAGAAGGAAGCAGTTAAGAGAGGGCAAGGGCTTGTTTAGTAGCAGGAGAGAGGAATTTATAGTGCCTGTATAGGAGGCCAAGCTTTTTATGGGTTTTGGAAATGTTGGATTGGATGTGAAGATCAAATGTTAGAGTGCTGTCAATTATGACCCCAAAGAGTTTGGTATTGGTGACAAGTTCGATCTTTATGGAGTTCAGTGAGAGAATGTTAAGGTTTTGGACATTGATAGAAGTATTCTTTTTAGGGGTGAACAACATAACTTTTGTTTTTTTGGCATTTAAGGACAGGTGATTTTGGTGAAGCCAGGATTCAACAGTAGAGAAAGTTGTTTGTGTCATTTGTTGTAGGATGATGGGGTTATGGGCAGAACAAACTATCGTCGGGTCATCAGCATATTGAACTAGGGAGGAGTGAGGTAAGGCTTGGTTTAAATCATTAATGAAAATATTAAATAGGAGGTGGCCAAGAACTGAGCCTTGGGGGATGCCGGTAGGATTATGGAGGAATGGAGAGACTGAGTGCTGCCATTTGATGGCATGCTGTCTGGAATGTAGATAACTTTCAAACCAAGCAAGGGATGAAGAAGACAGCCCTATAGAGGAGAGTTGAGAAAGAAGGATGGAATGGGATATGGTATCAGAAGCCTTTGAAAGATCTAGGAAAAGGATGGATGCTATACGGCCAGAGTCATGGATTTTGTTAATGATATCTACAAAGGATAGGAGAGCAGTAGAGGTACTGTGGCCAGGATGGAATCCATGTTGTGTAGGGGAGAGAATGTTGTTATTTAACAGGTAGTTAACTAATTGTTTTTGGATACATTTTTCGAGAATTTTGGATGTAGGGGAAAGAAGAGCTATAGGTCGGAAGTTTGAGATATCAGAGGAGGGGCCTCCTTTCTAAAGAGGTAGGATAATGGCTTTTTTACATAAATATGGAACATAGGATTCTTGGATTGACCTGTTGATTAGGATGCTAATTGGATAAGCTACTGAGTCAGTGGCAATTCTGAGGAATTTGGCTGGAATGTTATTGGCTGAGTTGGAGCAAGATTTTAGCTTTAGTAAGAGTTTTTTATATATGAAGTAGAGATAGAGGAAAGGTTAAATTCTGCAAGGGTAGGACATTTTTCTTGATGTTGGGTAGATGATGTTGAGAATGTGCTATGTTGAGGAAGGTGTGAAGAGGAGGGTGAGTTATGGTTAGGATTACTAGGAAGAGGGGAAGAAAATAAAGCAGTAAGATTTACAAATGTGTCAATGAAATAAGAGTTGAATTTGGAGGCAATAAGGTTGGGTGTCATACTGGGGAATGGGCAAAGGTTGGTTTTAGTGCCAGGGTTTAGAATATTGTTTATCGAGCACCAGAAGAGTTTAGGATTATTTTTCCTATTTGATTGGAGGTTCATGAAATATTGTTGCTTGTCTTTTCGGATAAGTTTTTTTAGATCGGTTATGGAATTGTTTATAATGTGTAAAATTGGAGGGGTTATTAGAAGTCTGCCAAAGCTTCCAGGCTTGGTCGCTATTTAGCATGATTTGCTTTGTCATTTTAGAAAGCCAAGGGGTATGCTTGGATTTGATTCTGATGGATCAAGTTGGGGCCATTCTGTGGAGAATTCTAAGAAAGGAATTGTTGTAATAAATGAGGGCATAATCTACTGGCAGGGTTTTGAGTCTTTTCCAGTTGCAAAAAGTATGGTATTGAAAGTGAGAGGACATAACTTTCTTAAGTTTAGTATTTCTGTTATATTTTGTGTTTTAGTGAGAGATGTGCTGTTCCGCATAGTGTAGGTTGGGAGATGGTCACTAAAAGAATTTGGAAGGGTGTCTGCAATTTGATATTTAGAGGGGTCAGAGAGTAGGATCCAATCTAGAATTGATCCATTATTATTTTTGAAGTTATACCTAGTGGTGGAAGTAATTAGTTGAGTAAAGTGGAATAGACTGATACTGTTGGGAGACTGGATAGTGTAAATAGATGCCCAGTCAATATTCATGTCACCTAGTATAATGGCTTCATTGTTTATTGTTTGTAAAATCCAGGAAAGAATGTCTTCTAGAACTGGGATGTTATTCCCAGGAGGAATATAAATGGCTATAATACAGAGTTTTTTGGAGTTGTTGAGGTCTAGAAATGATATTACGATTTTGGTGTTGTGGAATTTAGGAATAGTGTTGGGAAAGGGGCATATATTAAGGGTTCTGAGATAGATTACTGCAACACCACCTACTTTTTTGTGTTGTCTGTTGACCCTGATTACACTGTAATTTGGAGGAAGGAATTCTGAGTCTTGGATGTTTGGTTTCAGCCAGGTCTCGGTAGCAGCTATGATGTGAGTTCTATTAAGAGTTAGCCAAGCATGGAATTCAGAAGTTTTGTTGCGTATACTTTGGAAGTTAATGGAGGTTATAAGGAGAGTTTTATGGAGGGAGGGAGCGTACCAAGAAGGAGAAGAAGTACAAGGAGCTGTGTTAGAGTATTATGACTGTAGGATAAATAAAAGTTAGTAGTGGGTATATGGGGTTTGCTACATAAGAATGGGGAATGAGGGTAAAGGCTGGCGGAGGTATGGGAATAGGAGTGACTTGCTGCCAGTGATTGTATGGATGATAGGTTATGTATAGGGGTTAAGGAGTAAGACCCTAGAGCTGTAAGGTTAGTGATCAGTAGCATGGCTAAGGAGAAAGGTAGTAGGAAGGTCAGGATTGTAGCTAGGGAAGACATTATGGGAGGTGAATAAAGTAGAGAAGAGAGTTAGCAATGGTGAGAGGGAGAGAGGAATAAAATAGTATAAGCGGTAAATGATAAGTAGGATATGTAGTTGTAAGATGGGTAGAAGGTGGGAGGATAAGAGGACTATGGAGAAATGGGATTGAGGGAGGAAGTGGGAGAAGCCTAGCTAGGAAGATAAGAGGCCTATGGAGAAATGGGATTATGGGAGAAAGTGGGAGTGGCCTAGAGAGGAAGTAGGTGTGGAGAAGGAGAGAATATATGTAATTGATATGGGGTGGGTGGGAATGGGGGTTGGGTAGGGGAGCAGAGTGAGCTCACACGAAGCAAAGGGCAAACGGAGCGGGAAGCAGCGGCCACTTTCATGCAACAAAAAATAGCCAATCAGAAATACAGCCTCTTAATTCAGGAATGCCCAGGAGATGGGGAACTGCTGGGTGAGGCCTTTTTTAGTTCTGTTCTGAGAAGCAGAGTTTCCCTCTTAGCTAGTAAAATATCTAAGCAGTAGTTCCTAAAGACGTGGAAATAGAACATACTTTCCTAGTAGCTAGTTGCCAAGTCTGCAGCTATTAAACAGTACTTTGCATTATTAAATTCCACTATAGCTGCTTAGCATTCCAGGTAAAAGGTGTTTAGTGAGAAGCAAGGGCTAGTGAGGGAAGCACATCTTGTAGTGTGTGAGCCTTTATACAGTTAACAAAGATGGCTAGTATAGTTAAACTAGAACTAGCAAGAAACCTACATATGTTTGCAGGACAAAAAGAGCAGCCCAGTGAATATGCTAAACAGAGTCCCATTTTGCAAAGCACTTTTTCCCTATAGCCACTAGCATTTTCTTGAGGGCACAGTAGTTAAGGTTTCAGGTACTGAGAAGCACACTAGAAATGACGGGACTGTAGAAAAAAAAAAGAGACAGACGAGTTAGGTTTTCACAAAAGGAAGAAACCGGACAAGTGGAGTGAGGCAGGAAAATGTGGCAGTAAGCAGAATAACTGTTATAAAAATGTAGCACTAAATACAATAAACAATCTATTGCAAGAACAACCTGTCACTATAGTGAAATGCATTCACATAACATCCAGCAAATATCAATGACACACAGCGTTTTAGAACACAACAAGTTAGACAAGTGTAAATTCTCCACTGTAATAAATAAATAAATAAAAATAAATATATATATATATATATATATATATATATGTATGTATGTATATATATATATATATATATATATATATATATATATATATATATATATATATATATATATGTGTTTGTGTGTGTGAATGTATATATATATATATATATATATATATATATATATATATATATATATATGTGTGTGTGTTTTATATATATATATATATATATATATATATATATATTTATCTTTCTTTATTTATTACAGTTTATTATCTATATATATATATATATATATATATATAGAGAGAGAGAGAGAGAGAGATTACAGTAACACACCACAAAATAGTGTATGGATTCAGAGAAATAAAGGCTTCAGTCAGTTGGGAAATCAGTGTTACATAATTCAAAAAGAAAGGAGCAATGGATGACAATGAAAGACCTCTTTGGCTTCCATATGGAAATATTGATATGGACAATACCATTGTATATCAGAAAAGTAAGGAAATAGGAGAAAAGAGGGACAACCTAATAATTAGAGAAAAGTATGACTGGTTGTCACTTCAAACAGTAATCCCTAAAGGAAAATGAGAAGTGAGAGATAGGATGAGAAAATGGCTATGGTATCCTTAGTGAAAGAGTGCGTTGAGGGATAAAGCTTAAGCTTAATGTCCATTGGAAAATGAAGCAAGAAGTAACAGGAGATTACATCTTTGGACATAGAGTTAAACACTGCTATAGACTGGAAAAACTACTGTATGAATAGTTTGCCACAGTATTGACAAACAAGCAAAAAAAATGAGTATGTCACAACTAGAGCAAGTATGGATGAGGGAGAAGGAATTCAGCTGTTTTCATAGTGGAAAAGCTGAATACCATTATGAGCTATTTTCCCTGGTATTAAAGGTGTAGACAGTGTGCTGTCTGAATCGCTGGCATAAATGTATATTCTCTGTTTAGCAATGGATGTGGTGCTACAGGAGTGGAAAGATGATGGCAGGATCTTTTGAGTAAAGTTGGCACAAGAAAGAAACCAGACAAATCTAGAACTGTTAGCGTGATTTCATTCATAGAAATGTCACAGTTAAATGTTTGTGCAGTATGGTGGTGAAGTCCCTGAAGGTTTAGTCCTGGCTGATGGTGCACTGTATGTCCTCGGACAGAAAACATAGTTTTACTCCAACTTTATTAAGTAATTTTACTGCATTACGCTGGAGCTGAACACAGTAAATCATATGGGATAAGATGTATCTGATTATCTCTAAGGTCTTTAACTTTCATTTTACAGGATGTTGGTTAGGGAATTAATGAGGAAATGGGTGAGTCCCTTAATTCTGAAATAGACTAGAAGTTAACTATCAGCCTGGAAGCTAAAAGTTGTTTTTGCGGTGTGTGTGTGTGGGGGGGGGGGTCACATGAAAAGTACTAGAGTGTCACTTGGCCAATTTATTCTTTTCAGTACATCTGTTTCTTATATCGTTCATGGTTTGGAGAACAAGATCAAATTCAATGTTGTTGATTCAAAGGCTAATGTCATAGTCACAGATTAAGGAGGCAAGGATAAAGCCCAGACATAGTACAGCTGCTACTTTTGTAGTCAAAGAGGTGATGGTTTGATTTACTGTAACATAGTGCAAGTACATGCACCTTGGAAGTTGAAACCCATGGAAAAACATAGAGTCTTTATATAAACGTTAAACAGGGCAGAGGGTAAAGAAAGATTTGGCAAGATTAATCATCAGTGGTGGATTTAGGCCTTAATATTGGGCCGCACACACCTCCCCACCTTAAATCCATCACAACTGCATATGTTGCTTACCTCTCAAGTCTACCATTTATAACAGTAAGGTGGAAGTTGATTTTCATTTTAGCTACAATGCCGATGTTTAGTTTTGTATTAGTAACTTGACTAAAAATCATCACAATAGCTAGAGTAAAAATTGAGTGAAAATCAGTATGCCATTATAGCAAAAGCTGTGAGACTTTTCACAAGAGGTCAGAGGTAAACAGTGAGCAGGAGTGAGTCACGTTTCTTGCCAGCTTATGGTTTCTTTGTTATGTTCACCCTGAGTTTCTGACTTCATCATTGATATTCATCTTGGATCATGAAGTGCAGAGGTATGGCTTTCTAATTTCAGTGGTCAAATGTAGATATTTATTTCAAAGTGAAAGGCAGTGATACAAGTTTGACTAATTTTGTAGGACAGCATTGGATTGTAACATCTTGAGGAGAAACTCCATGGACAGGTTTAGGCCCACAGCTGTGAGAGGCACTTTCATCCTCCTTATAAATAGACTTAGGTACATAGAAACAATGCTAGTCAGCAGATGATGAAGACCATATGATGCCTAGACATATACACCTTCCATACTTTTTACAAAACACATTTCCTTAAAGAGATCTACTGCAACTACTTTTACAAAACACAATTCCTTAAAGAGATCTACTGCAACTGGTTCACTTTTGATGGCATCTCATGAAGTGTAGTCTGCCAGTTCGGGGTCTACTGCCCAATTTTGAAAAGCTGTGTGATCTAATGAACAGATTCTTTATCTAAATAATTTTATTCAAGATTCTTTCAGTTACTGTAAACATCATTTTCTGATTCTTTCTCTGAAGTACTGTGGGTGTAACAAACTGTATTGAACTCTTATACATTTATTTAAACACCATTATTAAATTTTATTGTAAACCAGTATTAAATTTTATTGTAAACATGTTAATGTTTCCCCACTGACATCTTGTTTTAATTATACTTGCATGTATTCTGCTTTATGGGTCTAGATTTAGAACTCCAGTATACATTGCTTTGCAGTGATCCTAGCAGGGAAAGTCAGATGTTCTAGGTAGTCAATGAGGAAGAGAGCTGTTTGTGGATGAAACAACTGGCCCTAAAGTTTGCTTTTATTATATTGGCTTTACAGGACTAATGTATATTTGTGTGAAGCAAAATGGAATACAAGATGTGATCAATGTTTATTTGAAAAAAGAAACACACACACATACACACACACATACACACACACACACACTCACACACACACACACACACACACACACACACACACACACACACACACACACACACACACACACACACACACATCAATGCAGCCATTTTTTTCTTTTTTGTTAACCTGGCAGGGTGAATCTAGATACTGTAGATAGGCAATGGGGGATTGGAGCTGTTTACAGATTGAATGATTAGCCCTGCAGCTAGCTTTTGTAATTCTAACTATGTAATTCTACCCATGGGGGGGCTAATGTGTATTTGAGTGAAGCAAGCAAGAATGCAGGCTGTGATTACTGTTTGTATGAGACACAAATACAGTAATGTAACCATTTTTATTCATTTATCCTGGTAGAGTTGAACCTGATAAGGGGCCCAGATCAAAGAGATTTGCTCTCATGTTAAGTGACTTACTCTGGTATAAGCCTACCCCATATCAGAAAGACTTGCTCAGGGTGTAAGTGACTTACTACATTGCATACATTGGAATCTGGTTACAGTGTAAGAATGCTTTATACTGGGAGCAAATATTTTGGAATCCAGCCCAATGTGGGTAGGCAGTGGGGATAGGGGCTGTCTGTGGATGAAATGATTGGCCCTGCTTTTAGCCTTTGTAATTCTAACTTAGCAGAGCCTATGGGAATTTGGGTGAGGCAAACTGGAATACAGCTCTCACTGGTGTTTCTATGAAACAACAGTATATGTGTATATATATATATATATATATATATATATATATATGTATATATATATATGTGTGTGTGTGTGTAGGCTTGTTTATCCTGACAGATTCAAATCAGATTGTTAAGTAAGTCAATGGTTATAGAGGCAGTCTGTGGATGAAGTGATGAAATGATTGTCTCTGCTGTTTATTGTTGTAATTCTGGCTTTCCATGACCAACGTGTGTTTGGGTGATGCACAATGGAATATAGGCTATGATTATGCAAAAATACAAGAATTTGACATTTTTTTTCTTTTTAATCTGACAGAGTCATGCCAGATACAGTCAGTAGTCAATTGTGGTTGGAGCTTCTGAGGATAAAATGATTGGTTCTGCTGTTTGTTGATGTAATTCTAACTTTGCAAGGATGTTATGTATTTGGGTGAAGCAAATTGGAATGCAAACCATAATTACTGTTGTCGTGAAACAGAAATAAGTTAATTAAATATTTATTTCTTTTATTCTGGTAGGGTCAAACCATATACTTTAGTTAGACAGTGATTCTGGTGACTGTGGATGGGGTATACGGGTTGTTTCAGAATGAAATGATTGACCCTTCTGTTTATGACTGGAAAATAACTTTGCCAGACAAATGAGTTTTAGAGTGTACCAAGATGAAATATAAGTAGTAATTACTGTTTCTGTGCACCGAGATACATTTTATTCATTTATTTATTTACATTTGTTGATCGGGAAAATCTGACTGGACACAGGTGCTTTTTCAGTGGAGGTCTGGGGAGAAAAGCTCTGCAATAAAAACAACAATTAAAAACAACAATTAATTACAAGTTACAAGAAGTATAGGTAGGTTTTGTTTAACAATAGTAGTAAACTGTTATAGTTCAAAATGAAATTATATATCATTGGTGCCATAAAGACTAGCAAGTATTTTAATAGCTGAGCTAGCAGCTATTACTCTTGAATAACAGTGGCTAAGATTACAGCTGAGATATAGGTTTACAAGCAATGTATTTGGCTGCAATCCAAGGTAGTTAGAGGGGTGGAAGAAAGGGATTAGAGAGGTTGGGGTAGAGGTGTTAGAGAGGTTTGTTACAGGGGTATGTCCAGTGCTATTTTAGGTGAGATTTTAGAGCAGCTTTGAAGTTAGTGCGTGATGACACAGACATTACAGTGTGAGGAAGTTCTTCTTATTTTGGCTTTTCCTGGTTAGGGGTCACCACAGCGGAACTCCGGTCCACTAATGATTAGCAGTAGATTTTTATGGTGCCAAGGTGCCAGCTCAATGCCCAACCTTCAACGAAGGTACACCCATTCTATGCATGTCTTTTGAATGCCACTCGACTGCAGGGAGAATATGAAGACTCCACACAGAATGCCCTCCAGCTGAGAATCGAACCGGAGAACCTCTTGCTGTGAGGCAACAGTGCTACTGCTGCACCACCGTGGCTTAAGGGTATTCCATAATTTTGCTATGGAGTAGGAGAAGAGAGCTTCTCCAGCAGAGTTTCTGGTTTTAGTTACCTGTAATTGATTTTTGTTGCTGGAGCATAGTGGTCTGGTGGTATGATAGGGTTGGAGTCGATTTTGGAGGGAGGGGACTTTTAAAGGATGATTTAGTAGTTTGTGGGTGAGTGAGAGTTGTTACCACTGAAGGAGGTGAGGGTGTTCTAGCCAGCCTAGTTCAGTAAGTGAGGTGCAGTGGTGGCTATGGTAGTTTGCACCAGTGGCAAACCTTGCTATTTTATTGTAGCAAGCTTCGAGTTTACCTAACTCACTTTGCCTTAGGTTGGTAAATATTGGAGAGATTAAAAAACTTCTCCAAAGCCAACTTCATGCTACTGAAGTCAGAAGTGACAAACTTCCCGACACCCATGCAGACGGGATCTGGAAGTTCGATTGCTGAGTCCTACACTAAGGCACTGTGCAAGCACATCCACTCGTGCATGAATCGTGCCATGCCAAATAGAACCAAGATGCTCTCCTCCAAAAAAAGGAAGCCAATCTGGTGGCCCCCTGCTATAAACAAACTATACAACAGAAGGAAGAAACTGTTGCAGAAAAGAGGAAAATCCCAGGATGCAAAAAACTGCCTCACCAGCCTCAGTAAGCAGCTGAGATCCCTCATAACATCCTCAAAAGCTAGTTACGAAAATAAAATTGCAAAGATTCTAAAGACAACCACAAGGCATTCTATAACTATGTCAAGAATCTAAATGGCAATGCTCAGATCTGCTCTGAGCAACAACAGAATGGCATTAAATATACTGATCCCAAGGATATTGCCAATATCCTGGCAGATCGATTTAGTACCAACTTTACCCCCTCTCACCCCCTAAAGGGCCCATCTCAATACCAAAAGATTGCCAAATTCCGGTAATCACGGCCACACAGGTAGAAACCACACTCTCCAAAGGTAAGAATACAGCATCCATGGGACCAGATGACATCCCAGGCTGTGTACTACATAAACTACAAAATGAACTGGCACCTCACCTAAGTGTCATGTTTAATCATAGCCTCACCTCAGGCTTTGTGCCCACTGAGTGGCACACAGCTACAGTTATCCCACTCCACAAGGGGGGATCCGCCTTAGATTCTGGGAACTACTGTCCCATCAGTCTGACAAGCCTGAGCTGCAAGGGCATGGAACGCATTATCATGGAACTTATAAGCAAAGACATTGGCAACCTTCAAACACTGGACCCCACCCAGTTTGGGTTTGTGAAGAGCCGATCTTGTCTCCTGAATCTGATTGACTTCTTCAAATCATTCTCCAGAGCTGTGGACAAGGGTAAGGCAGTCCACACAGCCTATCTGGACCTTGCCAAGGCCTTCAACACCATCCCCCACACTGGAATCATAGATAAACTTACTAAGCTGGGCATAAATCCCTACGTCACTCGATGGGTTGCCAACTGGCTTACTGAGAGAACCCATACTGTAAAAGTAGCAGACTCCAGATCCAGCTCCAGACAAGTGAGAAGTGGAGTACCTCAGGGTTCAGGCATGGGACCACTCTTTTTTGGTATCTACTTCTTTGAAGTACAGGCCAACAGTAAGGGACACTGGCTAACAAAGTTCGCAGATGACTGCAAACTGGGAGCCATTACTGAATCCCCAAATTATGTGGATATTCTACAAAAGGGCCTTAAAGAAACAGATGCCTGGTGCCAGAGCCATGGGCTCAAGCTTAATGCCAAGAAATGTATAGTTATCCCCTATGGAAAAAAAACATGTACCCATGAATTACCACATAGGTGGCAGTACACTAAACATCGAAAGTGTGATGAGAGATTTAGGGACACAGGTGAATAGTGGTCTCACTTTCAATAACCACATTGCCACAACAATCAGGAAATCCTTCTATGTGGCACACCTCATCACTAAGGGCTTTTTATCCAGAAAAAAGGAGGTCATTGTCCCACTGTACTCATCCCTCATTAGACCCATTATAGAGTACAATGCCCCGTTTGGTATGTACCTCACAAGACATCTGCAACAGCTAGAAAGGCCACAGAAATACTTCACTAAAAGAATCACAGGCCTAAAGTAGATGCCATATGCTGACCATCTAAAAAAACTCCAGCTATACTCTGTGGCATATCGTCTACTCAGAGGCGATCTCTGCTTAACATACAAGGCCATGTCAGACCTTGAGCTGTTGGACATGCTCCACTTAAAGAAATCCCAGTCCCTCAGAGCCACACGTTCCAGGGATATAAACCTTGTCATCACAATGAACAAAACATGCTGGAGGAATAGGTTCCTGACCCAGAGACTCCCCATACTCTGTAATAGACTGCCCATACATGTCAAGCAGAGCACCTCATTGGCCCTCTTCAAAAGGAACCTTGATGATTGGATGGGAGATAGGAAATTCACCCCGGGGATCATGTCAGTCACCCTACTAGACAGGGGTCCAGAGAAGTAAATATTGTGGGAAGAAATATCCAGGGAATTGTTACAGCTAGGCTTGTATAGGCCATAGGACCGATAGCCTAGTACCAACCTATGAACCTATGAGAGGCGTAGAGTAGGGTGGAGATAAGGTGGCTATTTGCAACTGAAATCTTGGCTGTTTTGGTGAGGAATTGCTTATTTCTGTATAAAGCTCCTAGTGTTTTGTGTACTTTTGTATGGTTAACAAGATGTGGATGTCAAACTTGAGGTTATTGTCAATTTCAACTCCAAGTAGTTTGGTGTGGTCTGTTGAGGGGATAATGGTGTTGTCATTGGCTTTAATATTAAATTGATGGGTGTTTATATTGTGTTTGGTGGGTTGGAAGATGAGGAGTTTTATTTTGTTTGGATTAAGTATTAATTGTGCATCTGAAAGCCAAGTTTTAACTGAGGAAAAGGCTTCCTGTGTAGTCTTTTGAACTTCAGGTAGGAAGTGGGCTGAGCAGATGATGGCAGAATCATCTACGTACTGTATGAGAGTGGTTTGTTTGGTAGCAGAGGCTAGATTATTAGTGAATATGGAGAAGAGTAAGGGTCCAAGGATGGATCCTTGGGGAACACCTATTGAGACAGTGAGTTGGGGGGATATATCATTATGCCAAACAACGGATTGATGGCGGTGAGTCAGTTAGCTCTGGAACCAGTTTGTGACAGCTTGAGAGAAGGATAGAGTATTGAGGACAGTGACGAGTTGTTTATTAGAGACCATGTCAAATGCTTTAGATAGGTATAGGAAAGTTGCAGAGCTGAAATAACCATTGCTTTTATGTTGAAAGATTGCATTAGTGAAAGCAAGTAAGGCAGTGGTTGTGCTGTGGTATGGTCGGAAACCATGCTGTGTGTTAGACAGGAGGTTGTCAGTAAGGAGGTAGCCACGAACCTGAGCGTGAATGCATCTCTCAAGTATTTTTGATACAGGAGACAGAATTGCTATGGGCAGGTAGTTGGTGAATTCTGTGGAGGGCCACCTTTGTGGAGGGGGATAATATGGGATATTTTCCATTGTTAAGGGGCATAGCTTTCAGATAAAGATTGGTTAATCAGGATTGCAACTGGGTAGGCTAGGGCTTCAGCTACCGTTTTAAGGTACTCAGCTGGGAGGTTGTTAGCTGCTAGTTTTGTGGGCTTTAGTTTTGATAAAAGTTTTTTATGTTGGAGGTAGGGATAGGAGAGAAAGCAAATGCAGTTGGCAGGTTACTAGGTGTAGCTGGAGGGGGTAAGGGAGAGGGGTTGTGTTGTTTTGCTAGTGATAGAATGGTTTGTGTGAAGTGAGTGTTGAAAGAGGTGGCAATGTTTTCAGAGGAGTTTGTTTTGTTTGGTGGAGGGGTTCCTACTTTTCCTGGGTGGAGGCTGGAGTTGATGGTTGACCAGAATTGTTTAGGGTTGTTTTGGGTGGAGTTCAGGGCAGACTGGTAATATAGGATTTTGTCCTGTTTTATTAATTTTTTGACTTTGTTACATAATTCACAGAATGTCTGTCTATCGGAAGGGTTTTTTGTCTTGTGCCAGTGATTCCAGGCTGTATCTCGGATTTTCATTTCTGATCTAGTGGCTTGTTGTAGCCATGGGGAAGACTGGGCTTTAAGGGTATTATTATTATTTTTTAATTTAGGCTAGGTCAAACCAGACATTTTAGACATGCCATGGTATGGAAGGCTGCTTATGGATGAAATGATTGGTCCTACTGTTTTGTTGTTAAAAGGGTGGCTTTTGCAGGACTAAGGTGTATTTCAGTGAAGTAAGATGGAAAATGAAGTGTATTATGTGAAAAACACATTAACCATTATTTTTTTTTCTAATCTTGCAGAGTAAAGCCAGGTAATGTAGGTAGGCAATGGGGACAGGGTTGCCTGTGGATAAAAGACTGTCCCTGCTATTTGAAATATAAACTCAAATTAATGTCTCTCTGAAATAACAAATGCATTAGTGTAGTAATCTATATTTTTTAATTTTAGCTTTGTTAAACCTTGATATTTTAGACAGGCAATCTGTATGGGGACTGTTTGTGGTTGAAATGATTGGCCCTGCTCTTTGGTGCTGCAATTCTAGCTTTGCAGGACTGAGATGTATTTGAGTCAAGCAAACCGGGATACAGTCTGTAATTACTGCTGCTGTGCAACAAAAATACATTAATGTAGCTATAATTTTCTTTAATAATAATCATATGTGTTAAATAGGTAACTGGCTGACTAAATTTGCAGATGATTGCAAATTAGGAGCAGTCATAGAATCCCCCACATACACAAATGTTCTCCAGAAAGGGCTGACAAGGACAAATAATTGGTGTCAGACCCATGGACTAAAACAAAATACCAGGAAATGCATAGTAGTATCCTTTGAGAAGTCATCCACAACTGATAACTCTCATATTGACAAGTCATCACTAAGAGTTCAACCAGTAGTCAGAGACTTGGGGACACACATTGACAGTAGTCTAGCCTTTGACAATCATGTGTCTATAGTAGTGAGGAAATAATTCTATGTTGTGCAACTTATAAACAAATGTATGGCATCTAGGTCCAGGGAAGTCATTGTTCCACTGTATTCATCATTCATCAAACCTGTCATTGAGTACAGTGCCCTCTTTGGTATGTACCTAACTAGGCACATCCAACAATTGGAACATTCACAGAGGGTCCTCACTAATCCTATGCAGACCACCTCAAGGCCCTTTCCCTTTATTCTTTCTTTTACAGGCTGTTGAGGACAGATCTATGCCTGACATACAAGGCATTGTCATACCCACTCTGATGGACCTCCTATATATCTGCAAAACAAACAGCACCAGAATTACCTGTTCTAAAGAGTTAAACCTTGCCTGTGATAAAAACAGGACCTGATGGAGAGATGAGTATGTGTCTTAGAGACTACCCCTTCTCTGTAACAGGCTTCCTATCCAAGTGAAGCCAAGTTCCCCCTAACTTAATTCAAATATAACTTGGACAATTGGATGAGGAACAGAAAACTCATCCCTGTTTTGGTACCTGTGTCTCTAATGGGCACAGGCAGCTGAAAATAGTTATCTGCCAGGCGTCTGCTTTTACTTATCAAAGGTACCAGAACTTTTCAGATTTGGGAAGCATGGTTAGGCTTAAAATGCCCTTGTCATTGTTAGCCTAGTAAACACCTATGCATCTAAGGTTAGCTCGTTGGACACACACTCCCTTTTCAAGGGTGACCCATGAGCAATTTCTAGTTAAGTGACTTGATCATGGTCATACATTAGGCAAATGAGGGCTGTGGGAATCAAGCCCTGTACCCTAGGAACTATAGCATGCAACCTTAACCTCTGCAACATCTGGCAGATGTAAACTTTTTAACATTTTAACTTGGGAGGGTCAAATCAGATGCTATGAGTAGGTAAAGAGGATGGCACAGTTTGTGGATGAAATGACTGATGGGCACTGCTCTTTGCTATTGTAAGTCTAACTTTGCAGGAGTATTGTGTATATGGGTGAAGTATGCTGGAATACAAGCTGTGATTGTTTTCTTAAAACAAGATGCATTCATTTATTGATTACAATTTGTTTTATTCTGGCTGGGTTAAGCCAGATACATTAGGAAGACAATGGATACAGGAGCTATTTCTAGATAAGATGATTGGCCTTGAACTGCATTCGGTTATTTTTTGCACAGATTAAATGAAATGAAATCTTTACCGATTAATCCAAAAGTGTATACCTCTGGTTTACACTTTGATTGTTGTTTTTAATTTACTGAACTTCACGGCTTTCACAGAAATTATTATTTACTTAGCTATTTACTTAGAAGAATAATTATGAAAAATTGGGTAATTATTAGGGAAGATCATGAGATGGCTGGCAAGTTAGGAGACAAGCCAGCAGTAATTTTCAGAAGAGGTAAAAACTTAAATGATTTTCTGGAAATGCATGTTATTTCTTCCTCAGACAATCAAGATTTTACTATGAAAAGATGTGGGTTTTGTAGAGCTTGCCCCTATATAAAATGTACCCTGGCATTTGTTATCAATGGAAAGACATGTCAAATGCAAGGTAATTATAATTGCAACACATGGAGAGTGATGTATGCAGCCCTGTTTGAGTCTTGCACTGCTTTTTATGTGGGCAGGATGGAAAGGTCATTAAAAGATAGGATAAGGGCACATCTGTTTGCCATTTCTAAAGCGCAAGAAACAAATGCTTTGGTTAGGCACATTAAACTGCATCCTACACATTGTTTTAGGAAGTTACTAGGCTATTGGCCCTGAGGCCCTTACAAGTCTAGCCAAGAATTTAGCCCATGTTCCAATAAGTCAGCACCCTATGCCACTGTCAAGCAGGGACACAGGTGGAATCCCAGGGTTGTATTTTCTGTTCCCCATCCAGTTATCCAGGTTGCACTTAAAAAGGTTTAATGAGGTACTCTGCTTTACATGGAGAGGGAGTCTCTGGTTCACAAATCCGTCCTGACAACAAGTCCTATTGATGTCACAGACCAGGTTGAGGTCACGCCTGCAGGCTAATTGAGTGGAGCTTGACTTGCAGATATAGAGCAGTTCCATCAGGGCTGGGTCTGAGATTGCTTTGTATGCCAGACAGAGGTCACCTCTGAGGAGTCTGCAAGACACTGAGTAGAGGTGTAGGGTAGATGTTTGAGGCCCTGGATTCTCCGGGTGAGGAACCTCTGTGGTCTCTCCACTGTTGCATGTGCTTGTGAGGTACATGCTGAAAGGGGCATTGTACTCAGTAATGGGTCTTATAAGGGAAGAATACAGGGATGTTATGACCACCTTGTCCCTGGATGAGATACCCTTACTAATGCGGCGGGCCATGTAGAAAGCTTTCTGTACAATGGAAGCAATATTTTGGTCAAAAGTCAGTTTGCTATCAATCTTGGTGCCCAAATCCCTCACGACTGATTGCGTGCTTAGGACCTTATTATCAATGTGATCATTTATGGGGATGTCATTCTCCCCAAAAGGGATGATGATGCATTTTTTGGCATTCAGTTTGAGGCCATGTTTCTGGCACCACGTCATTTGTTTGGATGAGACGCTGTTGGAGGATGTCCACATCACTAGGGGAATTGATGACAGCAAAAATATACAAACAAGCAAAAGGCACTGGAAGGAACAGAAAACCACGCAAAATAAAATGGTGAAATTTTAATGATGCTTCTGGTACCTCGGCCCATGGCCTTCAAGGAAATGAATTTAACACCATCCACCTCCCTTTTAAATCATCCAAAACAATTATTCAATTGAACATACAATTAAATAATTAGGAAATTCACTTTGAATAATTACAACCTGACACTTGAACACAATTCTCACCAACAATGTATATCCCAATATATACCCCCAATTACCTTATGTATTGTGACAAAAATTAACAAAATGCATTATAAACGAAGCAAGCCTCATTTTTGCTTCCATTGTTTCACTATACAATGCAATAAAATACAGAAATCATCATATCCCTAAACACCCATTTCCTATTTATATTGTGCCCTGTAACAAGTTATGCTGACCATTCATAACTTTGCAGAACACAAATATTAACCTCCTGATTCAAACCCTTCGGTCTCAAAGTACCAAAATTAATGATAAACTTTGATTCCAACTGAATTATCAGTGGGATCATTTGTGGGGACGTCATTCTCCCCAAAAGGGATGATGATGCATTTTTTGGCATTCAGTTTGAAGCCAAGTTTCTGGCACCAGTCATTTGTTTGGATGAGACCCTCTTGGAGGATGCCAACATCACCAGGGGAATTGATGACAGCATCCAGCTTGCAGTCATCTGCACACTTGGTCAGCCATAGCCCACTAGATATGGCCTGCACCTCTGAGAGGTATATCCCAAACAGCAGAGGCCCCAAGACCGATCCCTGGGGTACACCACTTGTTACAGGTCTACTACTTGTGGTGGCTTCCCCTATTTCGACTAGGTGGGTTCTATCAGTGAGCCAGTTTGCTACTCATCTGGTAACATATGGATTGATGCCTATTTGAGAGAGTTTATCTATTATACCTGAGTGGGGAATTGTATTGAAGGCTTTGGCCAGGTCAAGATAGGTGTTGTGCACTGTCTTCCCCTTATCTGTGGCCTTGCTGACTGTCTCAATGAAGTCAACCAAATTTAACAGGCATGACCTCCCCTTGAAAAAAACAAACTGTGTGGAATTAAGTGTCTGGAGGTTGCCAATGTCTGTTAAGGAGGTCCAGGATAATCCACTCCATGGACTTGCAGATCAGGCTAGTTAGGCTGATGGGTCTATAATTTCCTAGATCGGTGGACTCTCCACCTTTGTGCAAAGGTTTGACAGTAGCTGCCTTCCTACTTGGCTGGGATGAAGCCGGTACTCAGCCTTTGGTTGAAAAGGGTGTCTGATATTGCTGCAAGTTCCTGCCTCAGTTTATGTAGGATGCAGCCTAGGATGTTATCGGGTCTCGTGAAGGCTGCATTTTTTGCCTTTGAGAGGGCAGTGATGACTTGCTCCCTAGAGGTAAGGGGAGGGGGGTGGGTACTGGGGATGTCCTGTTTTACTGATGGGGAGGACAGAGGAGTGAAGTTTTTACTGAAGCTGTCTGCCAGCAGGATGGTGGTGTCCATGATCATTAGTTCTGAGCAGATCTGGGTGCTTCCCTTGAGATTGAGACGTGAGGAAAGCCTTATGATTATCTTTAGTAGATGTAGCCAGTTTGGACTTGAAGTTTGCTTTGAAGGATTTCACTAGTGCTCTTAATTGGTTGTTCAGGCTAAGGAGATTGCTTCCAATTAGACATCTGCTCCTTCTTGATCCTGGACAGCAATTTTTTCCTTTTATTATAGAGTTTATTTATTGTAGATGTCCACCAGACAGGTTTATTCTTCCTTGAGGAGGAGGATTTTGTCCCGTCTGGTATTCCTGTTTCCATGCAGCTATATAAATGCTCATATAATACTTTGGTGTAGGTTTGGACAAATGTGCCAGTTCCTGTGGAGGGGAGGGGGCTGTGAAGCTGTGTATACCTTCCCTTAGGAGGTTGTAATCAGCTTTGGAGAAGTTTTTTTGTTTGACCCTAGCTGGGTTGGGGGGGGGGGTCAGGAAGATGGTGACTTTAAAAGTGACTGTTTTGTGGTCGGATCTTACCAGGGATGATGACACTGTAGGGATGCTGCAGTGGTTGCTCATGTTGGTTAATACCAAGTCCAAGATATTTTCACCTCTTGTGGGTGTGTCAACAAACTGGTCCAAGGCATTTGCATTGATGAAATCAAGGAATCTCTGGGCATTTGTGTTTTGGCATGGGTATTTCTCCCAGTCTATGGCTGGATAGTTAGTCACCCAGGATCAGGGTAAAGGGTAGAATCTTGGTATATTCGAAGAGGTCCGGATAGGTGG
Source organism: Protopterus annectens (assembly GCF_019279795.1). NCBI lineage: Eukaryota > Metazoa > Chordata > Ceratodontiformes > Protopteridae > Protopterus > Protopterus annectens. The sequence goes on along the minus strand of NC_056726.1, from coordinate 340,015,028 downwards.
AGTCAGCTTCTTGAATCAGAGTTGGAGGCCTGGAGCTAGCTATAATTTGAATAGGGATCTTATCAATTGTTAACTACAGCTGGAGTATTTCCTGTGCATCATACTGTTTGACCAGCCTAGAGATGTGTATGTCTTTTATATATATATTAAAACTCTACCTCCTTTGTTTTGCTGCCCACGGTTTGGGATCTGAGTGAATGATAGGATGAGTAACCTGGTATGGCTGGGGTGCTCACAACAGCTTTGAACCAGGTTTCTGTGACTGCAAAAATGTCAGCTTCTTCCAGGGTTAAGAATGCTTGCAATGAGTGCAGTTTTATGTTTGAACTTCTAGTGTTCAACAGCATTACCTTTAATTTACGTTTTGTTGAAATTTACATGTTGGTAGTTTTGACCTCATGGCACTGCCTAAAAAAGGCACTATGGGGGAGGCAAGATCCTTTGCTAGGAGCCTGAAGCCTAAGGGAGACAGATGCAGGCCATCTCTTGCAAAGCATTGAGGCTTGTCAGTCATGTCATCCCAGGCTGTCAGGTACAGGATCCCCTTGGAATGACACCAGAAACTAAGCCAATTGTTAAAGTCAATCATTTTCTTTTTGTATTGAGGCATTACTCTGGGTGACGGTAGAATGCTGCTTAAGGCTAGGACCATACCTGCCTGGAAGTTTTAAATTTGTTTTGAAGAAGTTTATTGAAAATCCAAGGGTGGGAGATTGGCATAATGGTTAAGGTGTTTACCTTACACACACAAGGTGCAGGGTTTGGTTCTCACATGGAGTGATTGGCTAGGCCTAAAAATGGCCCACAAGGGCAGCTAGCCTAGTACTAATCTATGAACCTATGAACCTGGTCCTTTGGGGTTGAATTTGGATAAAAAGAAACTGCTGTGGCAATGGAAATGTAATGCAAGTGTGAGTCCAGGCTTAAATGAGTTTGTCTGTTTAGTCAGTTTTAAAGCTTAAAGCTTTATATATATATATATATATATATATATATATATATATATATATATATATATATATATATATATATCTTTTTCTAAGTGGTTCTGTTAGTATTATGTGATGCATTATACAATGCTAATAATTGTGTGTGGGCTCCTTAAATGTGATACATTGGAAGTCACATGATGATGGGATGTGTTTTAAATATGGTGGAGTATTCAAATGTATTTCATCTGATGAAGTCTGTTTATCATAGACAAAAGAGCTAATTGTGTTTGTTTTAGTGAATAACATTGAACTAGTTGCCGTTTCGGGGTCCTACTTCTTTTTATTGTGGACTATAAAAGCATTTTAAAAAGTGCCATTGTTCATGGCCCAAGACCCATAAAGTAAAAAACTAGCTGACAAGCAGTTTGTTTCTTAAAAAACATTTTAGTGGTAGTATGTTTACAAATCACAACATTGGTTATGGAATAATGTGTTTATAAACATATATTTCAAATGGTCTTTACTGACTGATAGCCATTTCAAAAATGTAAAGCTCCCCACTTGTGGCATTTTCTCATTAGTCACTCAGTCCTTCACTATGACTTTTTATGGCCTTCATTTTTCACAAGCAACCCTTGAAGAGTTTGGAAGAGAAAATTAATAGTTTAATTAATTTTATTGAGTGATTAATTTGTTTTATCTGTAGAGGCATAAAATCACTGTGATCCTTTACAAAGAAAAATATACTGAAGCTGTAGAAGTGCATGTCAAATAAGCATGTGTTATGTCAGGTCACTCATTAACCATTGACTGTTTTGCTTTTCAATGTATCCACAAACTAATTAATCAGAAAGCAGATCCCACCACTGAACTCTTAGCTCAGAGATATGTGGACATCTATAAAATCTATGAAAATTCAGGTGGTCTTGGTTCATAGTTGTTCAAGATAAATATAATTATGTAGTCTGTGCTGACAGAGAAATATTACAGAAAGATATGACTTTCCAGGGTTAGCCTCTAATTCTGGTTGGGGCATAGAATCAGACATTTACATTATACAGGTGGGGATTGTTGGAATGAAACTAGAGACTGAATGCTATAGCTGATCTTTAGTTTGTTACGTACATACTATTTTGTTTTACTGTAAGAGTATCAGACTGGTTTCCAGTATATGTAGATGTCTCTTGATGCCAGTAAATAATTCAAACTTCAAATTTATTTGGTACCACCTATGCTGTCTCCTTCCTTATACAGTTTAACATGCAGTGTCTAAGGCAATATTCATCTGTTTAACTTTCACACTCTGCAGGTTTGAAGCCTGTATTTTGCATAATTTGTCAGTGATTTGAATCTGATGAATATGTACTGTATCCGTTCTGCAATGTGTAAAAATATTGCAGAAAAAAAAACATGCATCTGAACAGACATTTCATAAATAAAGAGCAAACCCTCTGCAAAAATATATGAATTGTATCCTGTGTTTTACATATACTATACTGATTCTACAGTTTGTAAAAATAGTTACAGAAACTAGGAAAGCACATGCATCTGCATGCAAGCATGCAAACATGTTTCATAAATAAATAGGAGCCCTAGGCAAAAATATATGAGTTGTAACCTCTGTTTCATGTGTTTAAAGACAAATATGCTTTCATCTTAGATCTGTTCATTTCACTATCTTTACAGCATGGATCTTAATCATCCCAAAATTCAGAGTTTGTGAAACATGGACAGCAATATGTCATTTAATCATTCTTTTCGGACAACTTCTCATTTGAAGTTTGGTTTTTAGCTCGTATTTTATTCCCTTTCCATAGAACAGGGGTTGTCTCTGTGCTTGAATTACCCCCCCCCCCCCACCCTTCTGTAGGATTCATAACATTCCTTAAGTCTCTCATTGTCTACAACTTTGTAAGGAAGCAGTGAGTAACTACATTATGCAATCAAATACGATTTCAGTTTTAATAAAATAAAGCAACTGAATGTCTTATAATTCATAATTCTTTAGTGTGCAGCTTCGTGTCACCATATATCACATTTTCACAAGTCATTAATTTTTTGTATACCAGCTTTAAGAGAAAATGTTGTGCATAAATGTTCTTTGGGTGTTAATACATGAGACTTTTGTAACACAGTGATTGTCAGCATTTCAGCTATTAGAAAGATTAATTTATCCCTTCCTTGAAGTGTTAAGTGAATGGATTACACATCTTTAGGGCCTGTCAGGCAGTCCGTGGTCTGTAATTGAAGCGCAGACAATCCAATAAATTGAACAGTAGGCTTTGAATAATTTACATCACTGCTAATCTTCCAAGAAATGTCAAGAAACCTTCTAGAAATCTCTTGTGGAGCAGTCTCATTACAGCCTATTTTTCTTCCTGTGGCATTTGTTAATTTTAACTAAGTAACTTTATATCGCATCACTGTGTAAAGAATGTTATGGAGAAAGACATATTGCGGCATGATCCACAAATTCTAATTTCATTTATAACAGCTCTCATAGTCAATAAGCACAGCTAGGTAAGTTAGGTAAGATCTTTACAATGAATATGAATGCAGCAACATTCTGAAAGCCCTAGTTCTTGTTTTCTGAACCTGGGGATACATTCCAACTAAAGTATATCAAATTAATTAAACCAAGGGGTATTGACAGTTGTACTGGAGCTGGATGCTTTTATCATTTTACTGATAAATGTAAAGAACAGTTTCTTAGCAGTTGCTTCCTCATACATGGATATTTATTTATATATGTAGTAAGACCTAACAGAATGTATATGACTGCTAGTACTAGGGAATGCCAGTCTCCAAAGATTGCAGTTGGGGGTCTTGATCTTAACGTCTCTGAGATACAGTATCCCCAGTATTACCAGTTCTGTAAGGCATTGTTATAATTAGAAAATAAACCCACAAAAAATATGACATAAATGTTATGTTTCTGGAATAAGTAATCTACCTTTTGTGCAGTGTTAACTGTGTCTGGGTTTTGGCAAATTTGGATTTAGCATGCAAGATGAGTCTACACAAAGAATCGATAATGTACTTGTAGGCAATGGATGATAAATAGTTTGAGAGTATAGTGGAGCTCTGATATTACTGAATTCTGAATATGTGTATGTGAATGGATGACAGATTTTTACTAAGAGGAAGAGTATGATATGCAGATGGAAATCCTCTACATATGGCAATGGAGTGGACCAACCGATCATAGTCTATTTGTTAATTAGATTGTGCTGTTAGGATCAGTTGTGTACTGCTTATTTGCTTCATTTTATCTGATAAATAAAAAAAAACTTTAGGAAAGATCTAATATCTTTTGCTGTGTAATATCTTAAACCTCCTGTAGTGGAGACCAAAGGGACATATGCAAATGACCCCATTCATTTTATTTGAGAGATATGAATTAATTTCTGGATTTTACTCTTTCTTCCTGTTTTATTATTATTTACCTTACCTTAGCTTCTGACTACACATTGTTTGGGAGATTGGGTAGACTCATATTTACTACAAGTGCGTTCATGTGTTTGTGCATTTGTGTACTCTTCCGCATGCATGGGTAGTCTTCATTTTTAATTTAGTGTTTTAGTCAGGTTTCTTTGTTATAGGTTAATAGTTTCATAGGTGTGTACTAGGTTAATGGCCCTGGAACCTTTACAAGCCTAGCCTATAGGATTACCCTGGCATCGTGCCACCCGACCTTAGTTCCCAGTGCCTCTGTCGAGTAGAGCCACTGGAGTTATTCCCGGGGTGAATTTTTTATTTCCCATCCACTCATCAAGATTTGTCTTGAACAGGGCCAGTGAGGTGCTCTGCTTGACATGTATGGGAAGTCCATTCCATAGCATGGGCAGTCTCTGGGTTATGAACCTGTCCCTCCAGCATGTTCTGTTGATTGTGGTAATGATGTTGAGGTCTCTGGAGTGTGTGGTGCGGCGGGATTGGGATTTCTTTAGATGTAGCATTTCTAACAGAGCTGGGTCAGGCATGGCTTTGTAAATCAAGCAGAGATCGCCTCTAAGTAGGCGATATGAGACTGAGAATAGTTGGAGTTTTTTGAGTCTGTCCATATAGGACAAGTGTTTAAGGCCTAGGATCCTCTTTGTGAGGTACTTTTGCGGCCTCTCCAGTTGTTGCAGGTGTCTAGTGAGGTGCATGCCAAATGGGGTATTGTACTCGATGATTGGCCTAATGAAGGAAGAGTAGAGGGAGACAATGACCTCTTTCTTCCTGGATGCAAAACCCTTAGTAATGAGATGTGCCACATAGGACTTTCTGACCACAGTGGCAATGTGGTGGTCAAAAGAGAGGTTGCTGTCAGCCTGTGTCCCCAGATCTCTTATAACACCTTCTGTGTTCAGTGGACTACCATCGATGTGGTAATTCATGGGAACCGGGTTTATCCCAAACAGAATGACAACACTTTTTTTGGCATTGAGCTTAAGGCCATGGTTCTGACATCAGTTGTTGGTCTCAGTGAGGCCTTTCTGTAGGATGTCAACATCGCTTGGGGAGTTATAACAGCTCACAGCTTGCAGTCATCTGCGAACTTTGTCAGCCAGAGACCCTTCATGTTGGCCTGGACTTCAGAGAAGTAGATACCAAACAGGAGACGACCCAGGACTGAACCCTGTGGGATTCCACTCATGACTGGTCGGCAGTCTGACTTGGAGTCAGCTACTTTCACACTGTGGGTTCTATCTGTGAGCCAGTTTGCAACCCACCTAGGGATATAGGTAGCGATGCCTAGCTTAGTGAGTTTTTCTAGGATTCCTGAGTGGGGAATGGTATCAAAGGCCTTGGCCGGATCAAGGTACACTGTATGAAGCACCTTGCCTTCATCCACAGCTCTGGTGACTTAAAGAAGTCGACCAAGTTGAGCAGGCATGATCTACCCTTCACAAAACCAAACTGTGTGGGATCCACAGGTTGGAGATTCTCTGTATCCTTGTTTATTAGGTTGATGCGTTCCATAGCTTTGCATATCAGACTTGTCAGGCTAATCGGGAGATAGTCCCCAGGGTCTGTAGTCGCTCCTACTTTGTGGAGAGGGATGACTGTAGCAGTGCGCCATTCGCTAGGGACAAAGCCTGCGGTGAGGCTGTGAGTGAACAGGGCACACAGGTGAGGTGCCAGTTCACTCTGTAGTTCATGTAAAGCACAACCAGGGATATTGTCATTGTCAGGTCCCATAGAAGTTGTATTCTTGGCCATGGCCAGTGCTGTTTTAACCTTTGCAGCAGTAATACTGGGTGCCTAACAATCTACTGGTATTGTGATTGGTCCTCTGGGGGGAGAGTGGGGTAAAGTTGGCATTGAATCTGTTGGCCAGTATATTGGCAATATCTGTTGGCTTGGTGTAGGAGGTACCATTGAGCAGTAGCTCAGAGCAAATCTGGGTATTGTCATGGAGATTCCTCACATAAATATAGAAGGCCTTGTGATTGTCTTTACTATCTGCTGCACTTCTGTTTATTCACTGTATGGTTTTGCGTTCTGTACAGTTGTTCTGGTTAATGCTCAAGTTGTGGTTGAAAAGTGCCCTTTGGTTCCCTTTTGAAAGCAATCATTGCACAGTTTACTGTAATTAAATACTTCTGACTTCTGTTTGAGTTCATTCGATTACCTCCACCTACATAGCTGTGTTTCCCAGCATTTTGTTGGTTTATGTGATAGCATAGGCTGCTGTATGTTGCTTTATTTTTTCTGTTGCTATTGTCCACTTGTTTCTAATACTATACAAGAAATTCCCAAGTAGAAGGAAATTATGTCACTGTTGTGAGAACAAACACATTTCACAACCTTAGCTTCAGTTGTTTGATTGGGTAGACAGACGAGAATAACCCGATTTCCAGAAACACTATTATGCAATCATTGACTGGTTTTAAGCATCATATAAATTAAAGGCAGTTTCTCCAAAATGTCTGACAGAGTATGGTTTTCTATTACTGGACTCCAAGTAATGTTTTCTGATTAATACTACATTGCCATTACTTGAAAATATTACATTCTGTTCGATTTTGTACATATGATTACAGAATGGTATTCTTTCTTTGCAAAATGTATATAGTACCATTATCTTTGTGCAGGTCAGGTAAACTGATTCATAGTTTCTGCTAAAAGGAATGGAATGGTTACCATAAATTCAGTCTATCTTCCAAAGTGCTATAGCTATGTTCTTTATGTTATAGTTTGAGAAAATATGCATTTTTGTGTACTAAGAAATCTAATTTTTATATTGCTATTTTCACTGTGGTTGCTGTGATAAGCTAATTAACTGAGCTGCATCTGGGTTTTGGCAAATTAGGGTTTAGTATTTAACTTGCCATTTAATAAGTTACAATGCAGCCCTCTTTATTTCTTTTTCTTTCTGTATGCCAGCAGTGTGGAGATGAATATTCTTTTATTTATTATATTTACTGTTATAACACACATCAGTAATTGTCAGAAGTTCTATCATTATATTATTCTTTTGAGGATCCCCAAGAGAACAGATCATGTCTTGATTGATGGGAAATAGAGCTGCAAACATGACTTTAATCCAGGCATTACAACAAGACAATTCTCTTTCCTCTTTCCCTTTGTGTTGCCACTGTACTGGCATGCACATGTATTTAAACAATTCACTTGGTACCTACTCTGCTTCTATACAGTGGTGTGTGTGTGTGTGTGTGTGTGTGTGTGTGTGTGTGTGTGTGTGTGCGTGTGTGCGTGTGCGTGTGTGTGTGTGTGTGTGTGTGTGTGTGTGTGTGTGTGTGTGTGTGTGTGTGTGTGTGTGTGTGTGTGTGTGTGTGTGTGTGTGTGTGTGCACGCGTGTGTCTGTGTGTAAAACATCAGCCTACTGTAATGGTATGAACACCATCAGGTATTGATCCCTGATCCCCTGAGAAATAAAACCCTAATTATAAATAACTGCACAGCTGACCTGCACTGACAGTCTTGCATTGATTGATGAGATATAGACCTCACACCGAGTTAGATGAGTGCCCTTGATGCCATGTGGCAGAATGTTGACATTGTGTAGGTTTAGTCTGAAATGTCCTACATTCAGGTACAACAGAAGTAAATTTCCTGTTTCAGTGAAATATATATTTTTTTAATTGTCACAATAGCATCCTGTGAATTTATATATTATGTCACTAGATGGCAAAATGTGTTTAGCCCAAAGATTAACTAACTGCTCTAGAAGTTGTTTTACACCTATTTCAAGCTGGTTTAAACACATGAAACCTATTTCCTGTTTACTGGAGGATTAGCTTGCACAGAACTGTTCATCATTACTGCTGCTGCTGCTGTGTGTCAGAAAGTCTGGATTACTTATGATAGATCATTGAATCATGTAGTATGGATTACTTATGAGAGATTGTGAATTCATGTAACCCGTCATGTATGTATATTAGTATTAAGAATATACATTCTCAAGTGAAACAACTATTAGAAAAGAGCTTCTTGTACAAATAAGTTTTACTGACGCTATACTGTGGGTCTGAGATCACTTGACACTGATCCAAGGCAAGCACACATTATCCCTTTTGAATTATAATATGTGTGACATCCCCTTTACTGCAAAGCAATAAATGCATGTATTAAGCAAGACACATAGTTTGTAATACAGTGTTTAAAACTAGCGTGCTTCTACTTACAACATAATTTAAAGTATTTACTTATTTAGTTAGTAGTAGTAGTACACTGATCTCAACAGACCATTTGCATTCATAGCCCGGGTGAAGAAATTCACAAAATAAATAAGTAAATAAATAATTAAAAATAAAACAGAACAAATTCATAAACACGGAGTAATCACAGAAGGTAGATAATCCCATTTACAATTGAAAGAATAAATATTAATATTACTATTAATAGTGTAGAAAAACAAATGTAAATTAATGTGTAGTAGAACATATGAGAGGGAAACATTAGGTGAGAAGAGAGAGTCAAAGTAGAAGTAATGCAGGTGAAGAGGGCATTAGATGATGTGTCCAGTGGAAAAGCACTTGCTTTTTGATGCAGATATCTTTTGAGTCATGCTTTAAAAGTGGGAAAATAGGAGACTTCTTTTAGGTGAGGGGGAGGGACTGCTAGCATTTGGGTACAAAATCAGAGAAGGAATTGTCAGTAAAGTGCAGTTTGGTTTGGGGATGTCTGGAGTGAGAGAGTTAACTGTGAGAGGTTCCAGAGTTTGGAGGGAGTGGTTTTCTTAGGGACTTTGGCTACAAGAGGTGGAAAGGCATCTGGTTGAAATAGTTTGAAAAGAAGATCCTAGCAGTAGTTCAATCTATATGAGACTGGTAGCCATTTGGCTTTGGAGAGGGTATTCCAGTGGTGTTCATGGAAAAAGGAATTGGAAATGACTCAGCAGGCTTTGTTTTCAATGGACTGTAGAGTGGATGAATTTATTAAGAGGATTTAGCTATGACAGGGAGAACGTATTCAAGTTGAGCAAGGAAGCCTCCTCTGCCTTCTGCTGTCCTAGATGGTTTTGGAGAGAAAGGGAGATGTTTTCCAGGACCAGAATAAAATAGAACTGGTCTTTTTACCTTGTGTTTTCATTGTTCCTTTGGAAGTTAAGTGAAGGGTCTGGTCTTAAGCCTAAGTACTTAAAGAACAAGGCTGTTTCTATTTGAGAATCATTAAGATCAATGATATTGAGATTTTAGGTGTTTTTTCAGCTTTTGTGAGGCTCCAAATGTTATAGTTTTTATTTTGGAGGAATATAAGAGAATCTTATGGTTGTTTAGCCAAGAATAAAGGGAGTGGTGGTTAGACTGAAACTGGGTTTGAATAGTTGAATGTGAGGGACTGTATCAAAGGTTAACCATATTATCTGTATAAAGATTGATAGGAAGGTTAGGGAGTTTGGAGGTTAGTTTGTTAAAGATTGAAAACAACAGGTGGATGAGTATGGAATCATGGAGCAATTCTCTGGTAAGGGGTGCTGAAGCTGATAGGGTAAGCCTATTTTGACTCTGTAATACCTATTTGTTAAGACATTTTTGAACTAGGTGATAGTGTCTGGGTTAACTCTAGTTTTTTGGAGAAGGTGAAGGAGCATGAAGGGGTTAATAAGATCAAACGTTTAGGCAAGAATTCCTGAAATATTTCTTGTATCCATATTGAGAAGGATCTCATCAGTAAGTGACCTTAGTGCTATCACTGTACTTAGACAAGGCCAGAATCCATTAAGAATGACAAGGTGGCAGCATTAGATATAAGTGGACAGTTGGTTGTTGATTAGTTTTTCAACTATTTTCCCAAGTGTATGAAATCTGGAGAGAGGCTGGAAGTGGGGGACATTTTCTGGCTGAGGCTGTCTGATAAGGGGTTTGAGAAGAGCAGTTTTCCATATGTCTGGCATTGTATTTTGAGTTAAACAGATGTTATAAATATGGAGAAGAGGAGTGGTAAGCAGGTCTTTGCAGAGTGATATAAACCAAGGGAGTCAGTTATCTATACCAGTGGGTACATTCAGGAGTATGTTTTCTAGAGGAGTGTCAAGGTTTTTTGAGTAATTTTCTTAAAACAGAGGAGAATGATAAAAGAAGGGGGCTGGGTGAGATGGGGTAATGTAGAGGGAGAAGTAAAAGGGAGGTTGTTGTATTCCTTGAGAAAGTCAGTGGGTGATAGTTGGCCTTTACAAGTCTGGATGGTAATAGGATAAGAGGTGGGATTAGTGGATCTTCATCCCATGTGAAGATTTACCTCCTGACAGAAGTGTTTGTGTTTGACCTATCAGAGCAAGTTGGTTGTTTTTGAAGTAGTTGGTTTTGTGCCTGCATATAGCTTGTTTAGCTAGGTTATGCAGAGAGGTAAAGGCAGTACAGTGTGAGGGTTTTTCCTCCAAGTAGATCATGCATTGTCCTTAGGTTTTAGCAGAGTTTTCAGTTTGTTGGTTAGCTAGGGTTGTTGCTGTATTTGAAAAGACACTGTGTGAGAGGCAGAAGGAAGCATTTGTCTTGAAGTTGAAGGAGAGTGTGTGTGTAAGAACTGCGGAAGCTGAGTTGGGGTTCTGTACGTTGGTAATGGGAGACCAGTCATTGCTAGTTGTTTTTTGAGGTTTTCTATATTGATTGTGAATATGGGTCTGAAGGTAACCAATTTTTTTTTTTTGGGGGGGGGCACTTTGGTGACTGATGGACAATCTGGAAGGTAATTGGGGAGTGGTCAACGAATGAGGTTGAAAGAAGAAATATGTTGTAGATGATACAAATGTTGTTACTGATTAGCAGGTTCAGGAGGGAGTGGTTCATGTTCAGAGACTTGGATGGGTAGGTTCATTGACTAACTCCATAAGGTTGATATAGGCTAGGAGTTCTGCAATACAACTTCTTAGGGAATCACCTAGGGTAACAATATTTTTATAGTTGCAGGAAGCTGAAGTGATAGTAAGAATAACGGATTTAAATTTGTTAAGAGAGGGTGGAGGAGGAAGCTAAGCGACTGCTATTAGGTGTCATTTCTTCTAGAAGGGAAGTTTTAGAAGGATCCAGTTGGATTCATTATCTGAGGAGACATTTGCTTGAGCAAATTTTTTATTTTTTTTTAATAAAGAATGAGTGTGCCCCTACCTTGTCTATTACCAAGTCTTGTGTCTTGGAGGTCTTTGAAGGAGGGAAGTAAATGCTGAAAATTGGGGTTGTTTTGTTTGAGTCACACTTCAGTAACAGCTGTGATATCACGTGAGTGTGTTGCAAGGAAGGTGTTTATCTGGTTATGTTAGAGATGCTTTGGGTATTAAGGCGCAGGAGAAGATGGAGATGTTGGGAATAATTATGGGTGTTGTGTGGTGGGAAGGTTCTGGACTGGATTCAGTGCTGGCACTGAGGAAGCATATGAGCAGGATAGAGGTGAATGTATAGAGATGTTTAGGAAGTATGAGGTGGGGTTGTTGGGGTTTGGTATGTTTGGAGGAAATGAGGCAGAGGGAGTGTGAAGATGAGGTTGCATGTGGGTCATAGGTGGAGAGTAGCGTATGTAAAAGAATGGAGTAGGTCTTGTGGTAAGTGACTGTGGGACTTTGTGGTAGGCTGGTAAAGGGTAGGTTGAGAGATGGAGAAGAGATGGGGTTACTGATGGAATAGTATAGTGGGTTAAAGGAAGGATGGGTAAGATGGTGAGGTGGAGAAGCATTGTGGAGGGTAGAGGTAAAAAAGGAGTTATAAATGTAAGTGGCCAAAGTCTGTGATGATGGGTCAGCATCCGAGAATGTATGCAGGGAAATGTGAAGGGGATGAGAAGGATGTGTTTGTTAGTAAATCTATTTAAGGGAGGAAGGTGAAGAAACTGGATAGAGCTTTAGGGTGGGAATACATCACATTAAGGTGGAATGTAGGTTTAGTGAAGTTGTGTGTACTTTTATTGGGTGGTCAGAAGTGGGTGACTGGAGGGTGGAGATGATGCATAAACTGAAGAGCCTTGTGGGTGGCTGGGGAATTAGGAGTGGTGGGAGAGTGAAGCAAGACACACCTTCCCCCATCTGGAATCAGTCTATAAAGGTGTGCATGATGGATGTGGATATGGAGGACAAAACAACCCAAGCACAGCATTAGTCAGAAATTAAAAAAAAAAAAACCTATGGGTGATTACCTTCAGGATCAGAAGATGAGCTTTTAATTAATCACTTTAATGTGACTGAGTTTTCTCACAGGCACTTGAGTAAATGTCACCTGCTTCCCTGGATAAGGAAAATAAGCTAATCAAGTGCCCTCTGCCGAGTTGAAAGGGTAAGGAACCTTTAGGTTTTTGCTGACTTAGTTGAACACATGGGACAGCGTTTCAGTAATACATTTGGACAAGATAACACATGCCTTAGCAGGCTTTTCTAGGGGCAGCCAGAAATAAATTGCTTTTAATTTCTTTCAGTTAAAAGTTGAATTGCTGGTAAATCAAAAGTATGGTCAGGACCGACCAGGCCTTCTCTCTGTGCAGCGCCACTGCAGCCTACAAGTAAAGCTAGAACGAATCGCGCAAAGAAGGTTAGGGAGGTGAGTTAGTGAGGGAAGGTGTTATGAAATAACTTTATATATCTATAGGTGTAGGATTGGAGAGAGACTATGAAGATAGAGGAAGAAAAGAGAAGGGAAGCAAGCTGATGGAATTATAAAAGTTCAAAGGTCACTACATTCCTGTCAGTGAAAATAACATTTTACATTCACAACCAACTTAATATTAGATGCTGCGGTATTTTAAATATTTATCATGTTAAATGGAGGCAAGAAGTAATCTATGCATCATAGTCAGCATATAGCAAACACTAAGAAAGACCATGTGTTCTTTAGAAAATCTGGTAACTATCATTACCACTTGAAAAACAATAATTATCTAGTTAGAAAAAAATGAATTATTGAAAAAGATAATGAATAGTACAGTGTATTTCAGCATTCAGCACAGACTAGTGAATATCATAAAGTCATCATAAAACTTGACTTAGCAATCAGATAAAATTCACAGAAATAAACATGCATAGATACATTCATAGAAAACTGAGAAAACAGGAGAGTTACTCATAAAATAAACCATCATATATATCAAGTAGAAAAGAAATGGGTATTTACTATTTGGATATTATTTATAGTCACTCTATTGCAAGCACATTCTAATCAGTCTTCCAAATACAGAGTGCCTCCACACTCGGTATTAACCCTTGAGGTCAAATTTGCAACTCTTTGAAAGGACTGTCAGACACTTAGCCAGATGGTGCCATTCCTTCTGCTGCTGTAATCATCACTTCAAAGTCTTGAATGTGGTGATGTAGACAAATGCATGCATTCTGTTTCACTGGAACACTTGCGGATTGATGTTTAGCAAGTAAGATATTTTTTAACCTGAAGTCCCAACCAATGTAGTCTGCATTTGCACCTTACACCTCACAACATTAATCCTCAGTTTTTCTTTTTCCTGAAAACTGAAATATTTGTAGCGGTTTCATTACGTCTGAATTTTTATGCGCTTTGTTTCTGTTACAAAAAACTGTACTGTGGCAGCTGTACTGTTTGGCACTAATAATAAAAACGAAGCAGATAACCTTAGTTTGAGTTTCTGACCAATCAGTAACTGAACTGGATGGCAAATATATGCTTTATATGCAAGGAAGGATAGTTAAGAATCAGCAGAGTGAATCGCATTTCGTAAAAGTATTCATCGCTGCGTGTCATGTACTCCACTTGTCCATTACTCTGAGGATTCCTTGAATTCTCATTGCTTGATATCTCCAAAATCATGGCTTACAAATTGTAGGCCATTATCTGATATTACTACTTTAGTGATCTCATGCCTTGTACAGACTGGAGTGCAAAAATGGCAGCTTGGATTTTTGGGTCACATAATTGCTCAATATCAAGGAATTTCATAGTCAACACACAAAAGAAAATGTGATTTTTTTTTTATATTGGAGTAAGCTAATTCCTGATCTTTAGCCAATAAAGTGATATAATGTCACAAGGTTTTTAATTCCTTTTTCAGTACAAGTTCTCTTTTTGGGGCAGGAATCAGTGGTTGTGCCTCAGGAGAAATCTTTGCATGACACTCATCTTGCAGACAGCCTGAACCTTTAAACTGCAGAACTTATTTCTGCAAAATGCCATTTAAACTTTTGATGTGTGTAACACACATTCCATACCCCATGATTTGTGTTTATGAAATTGCAATGAAGTCCTGATTAGAGATATATTTTTTTATGGGTTCTGTTCAGAATTCCGAAACTTAAAACTCCAAATTTCATATGATCGAAGATCATATGTTCAAAGTTTCAAAACTTTGAAATCCTGAACAGAGATCAGCATACAGCACAGACCAGGAGATTTCCCTTGTCCTCGCTGTAGTGCGATCTCAGAGTTGGCATATTTAAGTTGTGGGGGGTGTGGGGGGCACAGCCCCCCACATGGGGGGTGCAGGGGGGCTTGCCCCCCTGCATACATGTTTTAGTGTGCTGGGTGATGTTTTAGGGGGGTTCACAATTTTGAGACTCCAAGATCTCAAGATTCTGAACTTGATGTTCTGAAACTCGAGATTTTGGGATTTCTAAATTTCGTAGTGAACCCTTTTTGTATATACTTTATGCATTGACATCTTTTTATTTATGCTTTTGTGTATACTAATCCTTTTTTAAACACCTTTATTGAATTGTTACTTATGATATAGACAAACTTAATTTTTTGTAAAAGTAATCAAACCATAATAACAAGTTCACATTTACAAACATTATAGGCTATATAACAATATATGTGATAGATACTCTAAACAACATTACATAAATTATTCATCTTGCCTTCTGTTAAACCTCATTCCTCCTCCAAAATATTTTCCGCATGCATTGCTCCCACAATTTCCATTTTTTTCTATGTAGTTTACTCCTACCCCTTTCTATAGATCTAACTTCTTGTTCTTTTATCTCTATTACAATATTCTCTACGTCAATTATAGTTGGTTTAGATTTTGATTCCCATTTTCTAGTAATTGCTTTTTTGGCACACATACAATTAAGTGGAAAGAGGACACCACTGCCTGGTTCCTCTGTTCAAACACAGCTTATCAGACTGGCACCCTCTCACTTTGATTTTGCCTATGATCCCTCATATAACCTTCTAATTAACCTTATTATTGTATCAGGAAATGCAAATGCTTCAATTGCCCCACTCATAAAATCCCAGCTTACTCTGTCAAATGCTTTCTCTGCATCAAGAACTAACAATAACAGCAGTATTTTCTTAAATCCTGATTCCCTGTAGATCATCATTGTTCTGTTACTATTGTCAAATGTTTGCATCCCCTCCACAAAACCACCTTGGTCTGTAACTAATAATTTGGGCATCACGTTTGCAATTCTTTTAACTATTATATATATATTGGCACTTTATAATCATGGTTTAGAATTGAGATAGGCCTATATGAAACTGGATCAGACTGGTCTTTATGTACTACAGTCACCATAGCTTTTTTCCAGGATGTTGATGCCATTGCGCCTTTTAAAATACCATTAAACAAAACCTTCCAGATTTTTACCACTTTCTTGCCTCTTAACTTCCACACTTCCACAGGATATCATCTGTTCCTGGAGACTTTCCTGCAGATCGGTTATGCATCATCATTTTATCTCATCCCCTCCTATCTTAACTATTAGTTGTTGAGCCTCATCTTCTGCAAACCTTGGCATATTTATGTCTTCCATAAATATTGGGACAGCACAGTGGTGCAGCGGTAGCATTGTCACCTCACAACAAGAGGTTCTCTGGTTCGATTCTCAGCTGGGTGCTTTCTGTGAAGAGTCTGCATGTTCTCCCTGCATTTGTGTGGGTTTCCTCTGGGTGCTCTGGTTTCCTCCCACATTGCAAAGACATGTATCTGGAGCCTTTCTACCCGGGCCTCTGCTGAAAATTAGCTTTGTTCCAAGTCAGGTTTTCCAGGTTAACAATTGTAAAATAAAATAAATATTTCCATTTGTGCTCTTTCTTGATTTCCCCTCTTCTCTGCTTTATATAAAATTTCTGAAATAGCTTTAATCCCTGTACAGGATCTCTAGTTATTTTTCTTGTTATAGGCTCCCTAAGTTTGGCAACAACCCTTTGTACTTTATGTTACCTAAGTTGTTGTGCCAAAAGCTTTCATGTTCTGGAGTTATCAGAAACAGTTGCTTAACAGCAGTCTTTCTAAACTCATGCATATTATTAGGTACTCCCTTATTTTCTCTGTAGCACTCTGCAATTGCGCCTCCTGTTCTGTGAGATTCTTAGTTTGTATTACTTTAATCTTTGTCAGCCCTGCTAAATAATTCTTATTACTTCTTAACAAAATCTCTTTTTCTTTTATTTCTACCCTATATTTAATTCCATGTTTATCTTATCCCACTCACTAGCTGTAACTTGTGGAGTACTTTCTATCTTTCCTAATAGATCCTACATAATTTCTAGTATACAGTCATTAAATTCCTCTCTTTTTAACAGGTAGATGGGGAAATGCCAACGTTTCATCTTTACTTCATTACCATACATTTTATGTTAGTAATTATTGGTTCATGATCCAAAATAGCTATTGGATATATATCAAAGTTCTCAATTAAATGGACAAGTTCCTGTGAAATTTCATTTTTTTCAAGTCTAGTCCAGTTATTGTACCTTGGGGAATAATATGTAAATTCTCTCTGAGTTTCTTCTGCTGAATTCACATCTTTCATACCAAATATGTCATAAATTTCTACATAAATCAACCGTCTTTTATTGTTTTTCCCTTCTAGGCCCCCAAATACATCCTGATTGTTGCAAATCAAATTACAGTCCCCACCCATAAATAACACTCCCTGCTGAAAGCTGATTATTTCTCTCAAAATGTTTTTAAGCTCTAAATTCAGTTTCAGTTGGAATATAAATACATGACAGTGTAAACTTCATCCCTTGCCAGTAGCACCTTACTACTACAAATTTGCCTTTGTTATCTTTTTTTCTCTTCTATCACTATTGGGGCTCCTCTGACAATTAATATAAGTACTCCTTGTTTCCATTGTCCCAGATATTCTGCAGGATATCCATCTGGAAATCCTCTCTTTATCTAATTCACATGCCCAGTTCTTTCCAAATATGTCTCCTATAGCATTGCTTTTTGTGCCATTCATTTCCAATATAATTAAACATTCCTTCCTTTTTGTCTATACCTGTGAGACCATTGGCATTCCAAAGTAATATGGAAAGAGTTGCTGTTATGGAAGAAGTCATTATTCCCATGTTTTCTATATGGCAGCTTTTTTAAATGTCTGATTCCAACTTCTGTGATACATGCATCCATTAATGTGTAGCAGGTTAATCCTTTATACATTTTTTTTCTTATCATCAACATTAGAACCTATATCACATTTCACAAGGCTTTTTGTTTTAATAAACCCCCTAAAACTAGAAACCATGCACACCCCCATAACACTCCCCAAACATATTAACTTAATACAAATTCACTTAACTATGTACATCTTCAAGTAATGATGTTTAACCCTCTTAATACAAACATGTGCACCAAATAGCAGCTAACCTGGAACAGAGGTTATCCATTCTAAGATGCAGGTGTTTGCCTGTGCTTCTACTTAAATTAAGTGGTGTCCTTTTTATCTTTATTTCCCCTCCCCTAGATGTGAAAACTACTTGCATACTTTCAGAAATCATTATCTTTTAGCCATGAGGAAACCAGTGTTCTGTATTTTATTGCCCTATTATCAGGTTGCCTCCATGGAAACGTAAGAGAAAAAAGGTAATTGAATTCCTCTGTTGCAGCCTGAAAGGCAAGCTGAAACATTTACTGCTTTGGTTTTCTCTTATTTACTTGTTACACTTAAACTTTGTTGTTAGACTAAGTCAAGGGTCTTAATCCAGACATTCATCTATGCAGAAGTGAGAGAAAACTTATCAGCTCTACATAACTTGTGATCTGTATACTTTTACACCCACCTCAACAGATCGAGATTACAGCCTATTAATTTACTCAAATGCACTTTTGTGTAACTTTTCTTCTCTTTTTGCACTGTAATGCCTGCATTTCTTAATACCAAAAAAAAAAAGAAAGAAAGGAAGAGAAGAAGGAAAATGCCATCTGTTTAATAATTTTATCACACACAAGAACAATTAAAAATACTCAACTATAACATATGCAATTTATGTTGTGTAAGGTTTCATAGAAATACTGTTGAGAAAAACATTGTTTTACCTACAGTAACCTTTTTTCTTCTTCCACCCCTCTCCTCACAGTCCTTCCAAACATTAAAGATATGAATGAGGCAATGCCTTTCAGTTTCAGACATTTTTAAGAAAGTCAAGAAAAGTCCACTCTTTTCACTTATGCTGATACAGCCATATTTTAAAAATGTGATTGATGTTTTGCAGTCTCACATTTATTCACTCATTTCCATGTTGCTGGTCTTCTTCCTGCTCATCTTCATCTCCCAGCTCAAGATTCCAGTTCAATTCCACAGTGCTCCTGAATCTTCTGGTCAACTACTATGATTTTCTCTGTCTCTCAAGCATGTTCCTTTGGAACAGTGGGAAAGGTTTCCCTGGTAAAGTCTCTCCATGTGCTTTATAGTATTATAATCTCAACTGTTTAATGGATCGAATGCATAAACATCGAACTTTATGCAATGAACCATTAAACAATCGAAACCTAATAAAAAAATTTAGAAAAAAAAAACTAACGAGTGTAGGCAAGGAGGCAAGCCCCCTGGACCCCCCACACCCCCTGCTACTTAAATATACCAACTCCGAGATTGTGCTACAGTGCAGGAAAGGGAAATCTTCCCTTTCTGCACCATACTACATTAAAGTGTGATCTCGGAGTTGGTATATTTAAGTAGCGGTGGGCGTGGTGGGGCACAGCCCCCCACGTGAGGAATGCTTAAACCTGTTAGGGTAACTATTTGAAGTTTCAATTTTTTTTTTTTATTTTCGAAGTTATGGAACTTCGACAATATGGTGTCAACCATATTGTATTCAATGTTCTGTAACTTCGAGATTATGATATAGACCCTTTATAGTCCCCTTGCTTGATTGCTTGATGATTTTTTTTTTTTTTAGACAAACTTTTGCATTTCTTCCTTAGCATTTCTTCATCAGGGAATGATTTGATCCCCCTGAAAAAAAATATTCTGAAGACAGCTGGTTACAGCAGCTTGAATCTCACTTCTACCTATCGACAAGTTTGATTACTGGAATACATTTGTTCTCTTCTGGCTGGTAAACAGTAAATAATCATTTTGCACAATCTGCTGTCTCCAACTTTTAATACTTTGTCCTTTTGCCACAGTTTTGTCAGGATCAACTCTTTGTGATGGTAGTTTTGCTACTTTGCTAATGAAGGTCTTGACTGCTTTCTCATGGCTGTATTTGGAGCATACACAATGTGTTTTCTTTCAACTGAAGTTTCTGTTGTGGAATACCAATCCAGTTACTTATTTGTGCCTTCATAAAATTAATACAGTCTGCTCCTTCAAGTTTCTCTGGTACAGTGGAGAATCTCAGATTTCCCTATGTTTTCTGTCCTGTAAGTCAAACATTTTTTGAAACATCTCTGCTTGAGCAGTCTTATACTCAGACAGCCTTTTCTTTGTTTCAATCTCGGATTTTTCAAATGTTATCATTTCATCTGAATATCTGCTTAAAACATATTTCTTTCATTTTCCAGTCTTTTGTTATTTGAGTCAATATACAGCATAAGTATTTCATTTATTTTAATCATCTCTGAGCACATTTGCCTTTTTTTCCTCTAGATTAATGGAAGCCATGCCTTGCACCAAGGTTGAAGCTGGAACTGCTTTTTGCTAAACAGCTGAAAAAATTCTCCCCAGTTATTGTTTTCTCTTCACTTTTTCTAGCTGAATTTTTTTCTTCCTCTCTTAGTTTCTTCTTTGCAGGCATCCAGGCATTGTACTTAGTAGCCAATAACCAAATTTTACTCAAATTGACAGTATTGCTGGTTGCATTTTCTAAGTTTCTGTTCTCGCACTGAGAGAGTTGAAGTCAAGTTATTAATCAGTATGCAGCTGTCTTAGAACTCTGTGCATACTGATCCTTAATTTGTGCATTAGACGTAGCAGTCAACTGTTTATTTGCCACACTGTCCTTTTAAGCTGCTCAAACATATATGCTGTGTACTTTGGTTTGTGGGTGTTTATTAGGCTAACAACCACAAGGGTCTTTTTTATGTCTAGCCTTGCATCCCAAATCTCTGACAACTTCTGGTACCCTTGATAAGTGGGAGATAAAACATTTACAAGCAGGGGCCTTGGAGATGGACCATTTACAAGCTGCCTGCATCCAGTAGAGATATAGGTGCCAGACCAGGGATGAATTTTTTGTTCCTCATCCAATTGTCCAAGTTACAATTGAATTGGATTAGGGTGGAACTCTGCTGCATGTGGATGGGAAGCCTGTTCCAGAGATGGGATCATCTCTGGGATACATACCTGTCTGTACAGCAGGTCCTATTTATATCAAATAGAAGGTTTATGTCTTTAGAATGGGTAACTCTGGTGCTGTTTGTTTTGCAGATATGCAAGAGGACCATCAAAGTGGGGACTAAAAATGTCCTGTATGCCAGGCATAGATCTCCCCTCAACAGCCTATAGGAGACATAATGCAGGGCTAGGGCCTTGAGGTGGTCTGCATAGGACATGTAACTTATGCCCTGGATTCTTTTAGTGAGGAACCTATGCAGACATTCCATTTGTTGGATGTGTTTATTTTGGTACATTAAAAGGGGGCTTTGTACTTAATGATAGGTCTGATGAATGCAGAATACAGTGGAACAATGACTTCCTTGGACCTAGATGCCTTACTTTTGTTTATAAGTTGGACAACATAGAATGATTTCCTCACTAGTGTAGACACATGATGGTCAAAGGCTATTAGTGTCTATGTGTGCCTCTAAGTCCTTGACTACTGGGTCAACTCTAAGAGGTGTGTTGTCAATGTGATAGTTACAAGAGGTGGATAACTTTCTGAAGGATACTATTATGCATTTTTTGGCATTTAATTTTAGTCAATGGCTCTGACACCAGTTGCTTGTCTGTGTCAGCCCCCCCAGAGAACATTTGTCTCATTGTAGGATTCAATGGCAGCTCCTAATTTGCACTGATCTGCAAATTTAGTCGGCTATTGACATTGGCCTTGTCTTTAGAGAAGTAAATGCCAAAAAGGAGTGGTTCCAGGACTGATCCCTGAGGGACTGCACTTGTGACTGGCCTCTTTGTAGAGGTTGTCTCCCCAGTTCTAACTTCCTGGGTCCTGTCTATGAGCCATTTGGCCATGCACTGGGTGACATAAGTGTTTGTACCTCACCTCTTGAGTTTTCCAACAATGCCTGAGTGGGGTATTGTGTCAGATGCCTTAGCCAGGTCAAGGTGTGAACCATTTTGCCCTCATACATTGCTTTGGTGACCTTCTCAAAAAAATCCACCAGGTTGAGTAGGCATGACCTGCCCTTGACGCAACCAAATTGGTTTGGCTCTACTGTCTGGATGTTTACTATATCATTATTGATCATTTCCATGACAATTCTTTCCATGGCTTTGCATATGAAACTAGTGAGACGTATGGATCTGTAGTTTCTGGGTCAGTAGATGGCTCACCTTTGTATAGAGGGATGACTGTTGCTGTTCTCCATTCATGAGCATGAAGCCTGTTTGGAGGCTACAGTAAAATAGCAATTCCAGAGGTCCTGATAGCTAGTGTTTCATGCTATTTATAGGGCATCCTGAGATATTTTCCAAGCCAATTAATACAGTGTACTTGGCCTTAAGAGAACATTAAGGACCTGTTCCTTGCTGATAGCAGGGGGAGTTATATTTGATGGTTTTGATGGAGAGACAGGGGTAAAGTTGGAGCTGAATTTGACAGCCAGTAGGTTTGCTATAGCTTCTGACTCAGTATAGGTGACTCAATTTACAATGAGCTCTGCACACAATTGCGTATTGCCTTTGAGGTTGCAGACATAGCTAAAGTGTGCCTTGCTTACTTAATGTGAGCTTGAAGACAGTAGCCAGAACAGCAGCCTGTATTTTTTGCATTTTAGATCATATTCTAGTATGACTTGACCCAAAGGCTTCAGTTTATGATCAAAGTGTGACAGACGCCTACATATTGACTTGAACACTGCAATACTTTAGAAGTAACATACAAAAGTGTGTTAATCTCTGCCATCATGTTTAGCTAAAAATAACTGTCTTGCCATTATTCTTTAGCTTTCCTGACCTACACATGCTTTTGTTGTAATCATTGCTGTTACTATCTGCTTTAGCAGTATGTGAAAGAATGAATGAATGAATGAAAGAATGAATGAATGAATGAATGAATGAATGAAAGAATGAATGAATGAAAGAAAGAATGAATGAATGAATGAATGAATGAAAGAATGAATGAATGAAAGAAAGAATGAATGAATGAATGAATGAATGAATGAATGAATGAATGAATGAATACTTGTCTTTGGTAATTAAAACATAAATATTTTGCTGCATCACTTTTTAATCTTTCTTATAGACTCTAGCATTTACATAGGTTCATAGGTGTTTACTAGGCTAACAACCACAAGGGCCTTTTTAAGCCTAGCCATGCGTCCCAAATCTCTGACAAGTTCTGATACCCTTGATAAGTGTAAGCATGGGCCTGGGAGATGAACCATTTACAGGTTACCTGTTTGCATCAGAGACATAGGTGCCAAACCAGAGATTAATTTCTGGGCTCCCACTCAGTTGTCCAGATACAGACCTAATTGAATGTTTTGCAGAGTGTGCTTTCTTATCCTTGGAGCAGCACGGTTTTATTAAATGCAGTTTTAGCCTATTTATTTGTTACCCAGCACAATCTTGAATGCCATGCAGTTACCTGCATTTTGCTTTTAATATTTATGATACTTTAAAGCTTATTTCACTTTTTCATTTAGAACCATTATTTTGCACACTTCCAGCACTTCAGGCATACCTTTATGTAACTTTTTAAAAAGCTCTCTTACACTCTATATATTTAAAGAACTTTTTCCAGTAAAAGTCTGCCTTAATGATTTGCCATTAAGCTGACTATTTCTGATTCTGCATGCAGTTCTGCTCATGATCGTTTACGCAGCCAAATTACAAAACTCGTAGTCTTATACTCTGTGTTTAAGACTGGAAAAGTAAACATCTATTGACTCCCCAAACCCTTGAATTCTAATGAAAAGTAAGTGCCTTATACATGGTAGAGTTTTCTTCAGCTCAGAGTACCTCTGGAATTTGTCTTTTCAGACAGGTTCATTGAATCTGTCCTCTAAATGTGAAAATGCTAAAGATATTGATTGCTTCCTTGCCTGTGATATACTGGAACATTACACACTATATTTATTCAGCTGCTTCCACATGTCCAACAATATTAAGAAACTGCTAAAATATTGACACTGTTTTCAGACAGGACCCAGTGTAGCTTCAGAGATGTTAGTGGCTGTAGCTTAATCATTTTAAGCCAAATTTGAAGAAATGAAGGGACATATGTTGGTGGTTCAATGGAGGATGAAAGTGAAATAAAGCATCTTTTGAGACTTTATTGTGCAATAAATAATGTGCTTAATATAGAAATATAAGAGTATATGGACAATGGAAAAATGGGGCAGCCATGGTGGTGCAGCGGTTAGTGTTGCCACTTCACAGCAAGAGGTTCTCTGGTTCAATTCTCGGCTGGTGTGCCTTCTGTGCAGAGTCTACATGCCCTCCCTGTGGTCGTGTGGGTTTCCTCCGGGTGCTCCAGTTTCCTCCCACATCCCAAAGACATGCAGTAGGTGGATTGGACACACTAAATTGGCCCTAGGTGTGAGTATGTGTGTGTGTGTGCCTTCTGTGGAAAGTTGGGCGCCGGGCTGGCAACTCGACACTGTCAAACTCCACTGCCAATCATAAGCGGACACATGATCCGCTGCGGCGACCCCTAACCGGGAAAAGCCAAAAGAAAAAGAAGAAGATGGACAATGGAAAAATGAGACTAAAATGACTTTTTTCCAAAACAGTTTTACTGATTGCCACTACAGTCATCTAGATGTGATAGAGTAGTTACCTCATTTGAAAGTAAAGGCTAATGTAAGAGCATCAGTAAGTCTGAAAAATGCTTAGCAGAGTGAGACAAACAGTATCTGGAATAAAGAAAAGTGGTCTGACTTCATGGAATATATATTACTATTAACAATATACTATATATATATATATGTGTGTGTGTGTATAGTGTGGGGTATGTGTGTGTGTCTGCATGTATAAGAAAGGAAGGCTTGGGGATGGAGATCCCCACATGAGAAGTGCAGGGAGGTGCTTCCTGCAAAAATTATTTTTCGTCTTCTATTTATTTATTTGTTTGTTTACTTTTGTTTTGTTTTTCTTTGAAATTTGAGTTAGTTTTCCAGATTAAAGAAAAAAAAAGTGGAAGACTAATTGTTATTCTGGAAGCTATGATTGTGAGAGAGCCCTGATCATAAGTGGCATTACTGGGTGACAGTACTGCAGCACAGTACACTAATTCTGACATTAAGTCACATATATAAATTGGACATAAAGTTTTTGGAGTGTGTACAGTTGTTAAAGCATAGTGTGTATCTGAATGGCTGTTTATTCATGGCTGGCATTTTTGAGGTAAATTATCTGTGTACTCTCTACAGTGAGAAGCAGAGGGATGTTACTTAGCAGAAAATGAGAAAACGTGTATGTAGATTTAAATTAAGTTGCAAGAAAACCGTCAAAATAATTGTCTGGTGGGTTATGTTTAAATAATGTAATACTTGTTTCCAATTAAGAATTTTGTTTCTAAGATTAGATGTTCTTCCTGCTCCAACCTGGATAATAGTAAACTGGACAAGATTTGGAATTAGAGTGTGTTTTTTTCATGTTTTCTTCTCATGTAGAATTATTTACTGATGTTACAGCTTGTCTATAAAAATTAGAATATGCAAAATTGAGCCATATATATAAGTATTCTGCAAAATGCATGCATTTGCATTAGCAAGTTTTACTAGGACTGTGGTTATAATACATATGCTGGAAAGTGTTTAAACAGTTGTAGTTTTACTTATAGTATTAGTGTTTGTGGAAAGTTTTCTTTGCAGTCGGTTGGCCATTGTTTTTATTCTGACTGAGGTAAAGATGGCAGGTCCTCACAATGGAAATCTCTTTAAGGCAGTTTCTATCATTTTGTTTGTAATCACACTGGTTTGTCAGCTTTATTTTGATTTGTGATTCATGAATCACATTTTAGCACTCTGATTCCTCAGCTCTGAAGAACTATGAAACAAAGACAAGCCCCACCCTACATTAACCCTTGTGACTTGACTGTTTGCCATTGAAGAGAGGTGATTCATATGAGGTAAGATAACAGATGACAGAATCCTTATTTCATAAGCATATAATCTAAATTGTTACTCATCAAATACATGGTGAAACCTGCAGTGGCATAGCTGGGGGGGGGGGTTAGATGGGCGGTCATCCCCAGGTGGCACTTTCGGGACTGTCACATTTACTTTAATTAAAAAAAAAAATCTGTTTTTTAAGGGCGTTCTTCTTTAAGAACTTTAGGTACAAGAAGCAAGAGCCTGAATTGTCTACCCATACCACCACTTTTGAATCAAGAAGTTGATTCCATAGCTCTCAGCCCTCCAGATTTTCACAGAATTCTGGAATGTTTGGGTCATACATTTTGGTCTGTTCCTCCTCAAATTTGTGTTTTTCTGGCAAATCAGTGAGAAATTAACTCACTAAATAATGCTAGCCCTTTAAGTTTCAGTCTTCCTACCTTTCAGGAAATGCATGGTAACCCAAAACATTTTATTCTAGCAACTTTCTAAGATTATACAAGCAATGTTTAAAATGTGTCCCTGGTTTTAGGCCTTTGCCCCCCTCCCCAATAAATTTTGGCTTTTTCCAGATTTCTTGTGCTGCAAAGTTGAGAGCTATAGCTGAGTGTCAAGTGGATTTTACAAGGAGCTGAGAGCTTCAGGGTAAGAGAAGTTTAGTGCTGCTTATACAAAGTCTATTTACATTGTTAGTAGCACAACAGGTAGTATACTTGCTTTTGATGCAAAAGGCTGTGGGTTCTACTCCAGCAGCATGTAGATGGATTGTTGATACTGTACTGTGTTGTACTTTAAAGTAGGTGGATTCTGTATTCCTGAGAATGTCCTCATTTGGAGAAGTTACCTAGTAACTATGAACCTGGTATCAGTTTGCCATCCATTCCCTATTTCAATATTACTAGCTTATCATTTTTTAATGTAACATAGGCAATTTATTTTTCAAGGGCAACAGACACTTTATTTGTAGATGAAACAATGAAATATATAGTTGTTTGCTAGACTTGCTAGTAGCAGCCTCTTCATTAGTTACAGATCTTTTTAATGTGGAATTATTTAGAATGACTTTTACTTTTGCAAATATTGTGCATATTTACTGATACTGGTGGATTGTAATGACAGAAGTTTGAGTAGACTTTTATGATGAAAATGTTCTGAACTAGGCTGCTTTGTCATTATTGGTTCATATATATTGTTTCATTGCTTACTGGAAAGTGTTCAACACAATACATTTAAAACATGGTCTAACAAGTGTGCTGTATTATGCAAGGAATATAATTTAATACAATCAGGAAGGTGAATCAAAGAACACATATATGTTTACATGGTCCTAAATATGTGTGCAAAGGGCCTGTGATTTGAAAACAGCCCAAAGGTAAACTTTATCCACCACTGCCCAGATGCATTTTCTTTGAATGTGGGTTTTAATGCTGTTTCAATGAATGTGAGTTTGAAGGCCAAAAAAAATTTAAAGCTAAGTTTGTTTTCATTGTGAAACAATATTGCTTTCTTTAGCAGATGTCTATCCACGTTTGTGCTATAAAATTAAAAATAAAAGTTTTAAATGAAATGGAAATAATCATTGTAGAAGTAAAACATGAAGCAGTATGGACATTATAGTGTTTATGGTAAATGGAGAGAAATAGCCAAGTAATGGGACACTGGAATGGCTGCAGGGGGGGAGGGTTGTGTACGAGGGGGCCCATTTGGCCATGAGTTTTTGAGGGTGGGAGGGCTAGCATACTGAAAGACAGCACCGGGTGGCACAAACTCTAGCTCTGCCACTGGAAACTTGTAATACTTGTTAGTGGCTTCTGTCCTTTTGAGACTTGACTAGCACCTCTGCTTTAAAAAATTTCCATCTGTAGTGCAATATTGAACCTAAAAAGGAGCCCTCCTTACCAACAGGATGCATGTATGTGTGATTAGTGATTGATTTTCTGTTTCAATGTTAGGGTTTGTGTACTACATTGCATCTCTTTCCACCTATCTCCAGATTCATTAATTTTATAACTTGTGGACCACTAATTATCTCAGGCTCACTGACAGAACCCACACTGTAAAAGTTGCAGACTCCAAATCTGACCTCAAAGCAGTGACAAATGGAGTACCACAGGGTTCCATCCTGGGACCTCTCCTGTTTGGTATCTACTTCTCTGAAGTACAGGCTAACACAGAAGGCCTCTGGCTAATGAAGTTCGCAGATGACCGTAAACTCGGAGCCATAGTCAAGTCCCCAAATGATGTGGACGTCCCACAGAAGGGCCTCACTGAGACAGATGCCTGGTGTCAGAGCCATGGCCTTAAGCTCAATGCCAAAAAGTGCAGTGTCATCCCCTTTGTTAAAAACTCTGTACCCATGAACTACCACATAGGCAGCAGTCAGCAGTCTACTTAACACACTGAATGCGTGATAAGAGACCTTGGGACCCAGGTGGACAGTAGTCTCTCCTTTGATAGTCACATCGCCACAGTAGTTAGGAAGTCCTTCTACGTGGCACACCTCATCATAAAAGGGTTTTCATCCAGGAAAAAAGAGGTCATTGTTCCCCTCTACTCAACACTCATTAGACCCATTATAGAGTACAACGCCCCTTTTGGAATGTACCTCACAAGACATCTGCAGCAGCTGGAAAGGCCACATATGTACCTCACAAAGAGGATTACAGGCCTCAAACAAATGCTCTACACTGACCACCTCAAACAACTCTAGTTTTACTCCGTAGCATATCACCTACTCTAACATATAAAGCTATGTCAAACCCAGAGCTGTTGGACATGCTACACTTAAAGAATTCCCAATCCCTCCAAACTACATGCTCTAGGGACTTAACCCTTGTCACCACAATAAACAGGACATGCTGGAGGGACAGATTCCTGTCCCAGAGACTTCCCATACTCTGGAACAGGCTACCCATCTATGTCAAGCAAAGTTCTTCATTAGCACTCTTCAGGAAAAATCTTGATGAGTGGATGGGAAATAGAAAATACACCCCGGGTATCACTTTTGTGTCTCTGCTCAACAGTGGCACAGGAAAATAACTTTTTGGGTGGCATAAGCCAGTTAACCTTGTTGGCTAGGCTTATGTAGGCCCTTGGGCCGATAGCCTAGTACCTACCTATGAACCTATGAAGTCGCTCACTTGCACATCACTTGTAAGGAGTACTGTAATATGGTATTGTATGTATGGACCTACTGCATGTATGCAAGGGAATATAGTTGGCTATTTGGAAAGATGTAACATCCACATATTACTACAGATACCCATTCCAATAGTATGTGTTCTGTAATATTCACTAGGTCTCATGGTTGGAATATTCACAACAGCAGTCGAGGGAGATGTTAAACAGTGGGGTCACATGATATTTGCACAACTGTCTATGGCAGCAGATCATGTGCTGTTCTTCCTCCACCCCCAACACATCAGTGTTCCTATACAAATGCTGTAACAGTAAGTCAGCAATGGTATATCAGCAGTCTAGGAAATCTCAGAGCTGTGACATAGAACCTGATCACACAGTGTATGTCTCAAGTAATGCAGGGATAACAACATACATATGCATGCTGTTGATTGTGTGATGAAGGACACATCTCTGCCTGGCAGCCTGTGTGGCTCAGTGGGCTAAGGATGTTAGTATGGGTAATGGTGTTGATGGTTTGAATCTGGAAGTATGCACAGCTTCTGCATGTGAGGTAGTAGTATGCTGGTGTTTCCACAGACTGTCATACCTCTCAATCTGTTAGTGCAAGAAATATGGACCAAGACAGGAAAAATGGGGGACAAAGGCCCAAAAATAGAGATAGACAGTACAGATTGTTCTGATTAACCTAGAAAGTTGCTAGTTTGAAATCAAGTTGCATTATTACAGAATACCTGAAGAATATAACGTCTGACACTCAAATGTTTCTCTGCAGTTAGTATTATTCAGTGACTTCAATATACAAAAATTTACCAGAACACCACAGATGTATGTGGAACAGACCAGAATTATAAGGCAACATTCTGCACACTGTGCAATAATCTGTACAGTTGAGAGGTATGCAGACTGTCAGTCTGTGTATGGAGTAACACTATGAACCTCAGTGATATATTAAGTACAGCAAACAGTTGGGGAATGCTGTTGACAATTTGAGGGAGGTGCAGTCCTGCAGAAACAGGTGCAGCTGGCAATGTCTGCAACACACAAAATCGACGACTGGAGTACAGGTAGTTCTGGCCTGGAGTTACCTTGCAAATATTGACAGTCTCACTAGGCATGCTCCTACACTTAGTAAAAATGAGTGTAATTCTGTTGCCTTGTCATCAAAATGACCTGCAATGTGCAAATACGTCTGCACATACAGACATATAAGTATACATATCCATCTGTCCCTATCTCTCTCTCTATTACTATGTACTGTCAATAAATATATACTGATTTATCTATCTATATATATATATATATATATATATATATATATATATATATAGATATATATATATATATATATCTATATATAGATGGGTCTAGGACATTTCACCAAAAGCACATTTCACTTAAACTCAAATTGGTGTGCACTTTTCACGAAAGCTCAACTCACCTAAAACACAATTCACCGAAACACATTTTTAAAGTTGTAGATAGCCTTGTCCCCACTGTAGTGTGACCCTGGAGTTAGTATATATAGTAGGGGGGGGGCATAGCCCCCCCACATATGTTAAATATTTTGAACTATATACATGGATACTTGCAATTTCAATATATTACTCTTTTCCAAACATGATATCTACTTAAAATATGTGGGGGGCTATGCTCCCACACCCCCCAATGTGGGGTGTGGTGCCCCCACACCCCCCCTACTATATTTACTAACTCCAGGGTCGCACTACAGTGGGGACAAGGCCATCTCAAACTTTAGGTGAAATGTGTTTCGGTGAATTGTGCTTTCAGTGATTTCTGTTCAGTTGTTTGTGTTTAGGTGAAATGTGCTTTCGATGAAATTTCCTAGACCCATATATATATATATATATATATATATATATATATATATATATAGATATAGATATATAGATATATATAGTTATATATTACAGTGATACATGGACTCTCCACATATATCTACATAACACATATACATATCATACAGACACACAGCTACATTTATAGAGACATCCCTGTTATAGATATGTGTGGATGTATGTATTGTCTCACATACCCTATCAATGGTGAGTAAATCTGCAGTCATACATCCATACAATTGCTCAAAGGAACCAAACTAAGGGCACAACAGTGCATAATCCACTCACAGACCCCTGCGCCTGCTGGATATCACCATGTAGAGAGACACAGGTGAGCAGGTGGTGTTGTTGATGCATGCATAGACAGGGCACAATGTCCCTAGCCACATGTTTGCCTATCTAACTGCAGTTAGCCACATATGGCCATACTGGTAACTGTACACACTTACCAAGGATAATAACAGTTATCTCACTGCCAGGACACTAGATGCAAATAACAGTACGAAGCAGTATCACTCTGCAGGTCTCACATGCTGTGCAACACAAGCCTAGTTTGTGTAATCCACAAGTACTGTGCCTGCAATCAGATATACAACAGATGTAATCTGTGGTGTGTGTGATAAGTACTGTGAGCTATAGTGTATAACACTAGATAGGTAGGGGTTCTAATCTCACTCCAGCCAACTTGGTGTGTGTTTTTGTGACTAAGTGTGTGTATATATATCCCCCTGCAACACAACAAACATGCCATCATGGACTATCCGTCTACAATGATTATGCACTTTTTGGCCCTGTAATTAGATGCCGGCTTCGAAACCACTCTCCTCTACATGGCCTGATGATGTCATCCACCTTAACACCTCCAGATGACAGTCTAACATCAGACAAATGACATGGCATGTGCAATAAGTACAGTGAGCTATAGTGTATAAGACTAGATAGGAAAGGGTTCTAATCTCACACCGCCCAACTTAGTGTGTGTATGTATCCATATGGCATCTGTATGATAACCTTTATAACTTAGACAGAGGTAGGGCTTAGTATTATTTTATTTGTGGTGGGTGATGGGACCCCAAATGACTGACCACAACAAGGGCTGTTGATTTCAACAAGCATTATATGTTCTAAACTGATAGTACTAGCAGACAGTCACAAACTGGCTCTCAGACAGCTCTCACAAAGCAAGAGTAGCAAGATCTATGTCCGAATCCAGACCAGTAATGAGCGGTGTGTCTCAGGGCTCTGTCCTGGGGCCCCTCCTGTTTGGCATATACTTCTCAGAAGTACAGGCAAGCACTGAAGGGCTGTGGCTGACCAAGTTTGTGGACGACTGCAAACTGGGTGCTATAATAGAGTCTCCGGCCGACATGGATATCCTCCAGAAGGGCTTTAATGAGACTGATGCATGGTGTCAAAGCCATGGTCTCAAGCTAAATGGTAAAAAATGTGTGGTAATCCCCTTTGTAAAAAACAGAGTACCCGCGAACTACCACATAGGCGGTAACCCCCTGAAATCTGAAGAAGTAATAAAGGATCTAGGAACCCAAGTAGATAGTCAGCTTTCCTTTGATAACCATGTTGCCAAGCTGGTTAGAAAATCCTTCTATGTGACCCATCTGATCACAAAAGAGTTCGCATCAAGATCTAAGGATGTAGTGGCGCCCCTCTACTCTTCCCTCATCAGACCCATTATTGAGTACAATGCACCAATTGGAATGTACCTGGCTAGGCATTTCCAGCAGCTGGAGAGACCACAGAGGTACCTCACTAAGAGGATTACTGGCCTCAAACAGTTGCCCTATGCAGCATGATTGAAAAAACTAAGGCTTTTCTCTGTTGCATACCACCTTCTCACAGGCAATCTCTGTCTAACATGCAGAGCCATGTCCAACCCAGAACTGTTGAACATGCTCCATCTTAGCAAAATCAAATCTACTCAAGCTACATGCTCTAGAGATATAAACCTCAGCACAACAATGAATAGAACATGCTGGAGGGATAGATTCCCTTCGTAAAGACTTCCTTTGCTATGGAACAAGGTCCTGATCTACATAAGACAGAACCCCTCACTATCACTCTTCAAGAGGAACCTTGACGAGTGGATGGGTAACAGAAAGTTCACACCAGGGATCATACCAACAGCTCTACTAGATAGGGACCAAGGGTACTAGCTGCTAGATCAAGGGCCTAGGGAACTAACCAAAGGGGTGGTGAATACCACACATTGTGGCTGGGCTAATATATGCCTTTGGGCAGATAGCCCATTACCTACCTATGAACATGGAGTGTGTTGCGTACATTGCATACTGTGATCTGTAGTGTATACCAAGTGTGTACCAATACATAGATAAGTGTTCTAATCTACATACAACCAACTTGCACTATGTGTGTGCCTTGGTGTGTCCTGTATGCAGTGAGTGGGAAGTGGTGCTAGCCTGAATGTGGACATATTTGTGTGTGAGGCTGTTACAGCATTTTACATGTTACAGAGCCATAAGACATGTGAACTTAACTAGCAGAATGGCCATACAGCCCTTACAATCAGAGACATCTTTATACCCCTCAGTACAGGCTCAGCACATATTGCCCAAGTCCAAGATTGTCTCAGGCAGATGCTGTGTGTTGAAATGATGGTCGTACAGTCAATCATACAGATGGGATGTGCTGAGGTGGACTGAGGTGCTCTGTGTACCATTAGGTAGGGTCTGTTTCAAGGGTGTGTTTATGTTTGCTAGACAAATGTTTTCTACAAGCATCTAGTACTAATGTTGCATAGTAGGTTAATGTCCTAACAGTGAGTCATCCATTTACTATACTTCCTACAGATAGGCAGAATATGCACTCCAACAGGGTCGCACCTTGCCCTGTATGCAAGACACAAATCACCTCTGAGTAGGCTATATACCACAAGTGACAGTGACACTTATTGCAGATGATCAGCAGTGATACAATACTGAAGATGTGAAGTGATCTTGTGTGGGACCATACTATTGTGTGCAAGTGCTAGTACAGCTTGGAAAGGTACATCAGCAAATGGCCATTGCACTCCGATATTATAACGCTGAGGGAAAAATATGTGGAGGTTATGAGTATGTCACCTACTGGTGACTGTGGCCTCAGCTAGGCCATATGATTCCTGTCTTACCATTGTAGAGACATGGTGATCTGAGGCACATTAGGTGTAAACCTGTGTGGCCAAGTCTGTGTGCCAACTTTCCGCCACTGAGTATGTATATCACATGTTGGGACTGATTTGCTACTAACCAGAGACAATACTGTATTGTCTGCACACCGCACATACTTGAGCTATTACACAAGAATGTATGGACATTCAGTACTGTACCCCTTGATGGTCACTGTTCGTTTGGAAGTGGGGATGCATTCACTGTTGTACAACCTATACCGACAGGTTTTGGGTGTAATCTCAGACTGTCACTGCTGTATTCAGTGTGGCAGCCAACACACCTATCACTGTGTGCAATGGCACCCTTGCTATATCACCACACAGGCATACCATACAACTGTAGCAGCCACACAGGTGCCATGGTACACCAGTACACAGTGCAGACAGCATATCTTATGGAGTCCGTGTCATGACCGTACAAATGTAGTTCATCTCCTAAATGCTTTGAAGCAGATGTGTTTGCACCCGTACAGAGAGATGTCAGATCCCACTGTGTACCTCCTGCATTGCCATGACAGTAGTAACACATGTTTGATATGTTCTACACACCTACAACATCATTGTGGTATCTGTAGTACATACTGGGGAGACTACTGTGTAACACAGACAGTACAACCTACATGAAACAGGTCCCCATGCATGTAAAACATACATCTACTATAACACACATCATGTGTAGGTTACACAATGGGATGCAGAACACAACAAGTATAAGTGATGTTGGCCAGCTGTCTGCACCATAAAGAGGATATTTGTAGATGGGTCAACTCCATCACCACAGCTTGTAGATGTGTAAGTTCTGAAAACCCAGGTGACATGTATCAAGGATAACAGACCTTATCACAAATTATGAATGCATGAGTATGCTGACTGCTGCCATTGTCCTTGTTAGACTGTTATGCACATATGAACCTATGGAGCTATGCAGGTGTACTGCTGTACCTTGCTGAAGTCATATTTCTGCTGTGCTGCCATGCCATCCTGTGCCCCTTTATTGCTGCTCTGTGTCCATAGGATATCCCCTCAGTCTCCTGGAACAGAAACATACACAGGTCCATGATACATCTATCATTGTGTAACAATACCACCAGTACAACATCATATAGAAAAGGTACACAAAAGTATGTTGCGTGCTCATGACACATGTCAGTCTACAGTATCTATTGGTGACCACTACAAGTGGCATGGCAAAACAATACTGCATTGCACAATTACATGTCAAATAATATTGTCACCCTGTGCGTCAGACATATAGTGACATTCCCCTGCATCGATGGGAAGGATGACAGGGATGTAGCACAGGTATCATCACTTGCACAGGGTGTTGTGTGGCAGTGCTGGAGGCCTAGGCGGTCCCAAACAGTTGACAGCATGTGTGTGAGTCAGGAAAGGGAGCAGGATAGATAGACCATGGAGAGGTGCTGTGTGTGTGTCTGTAGGTGACCACCATGTGATGGTGTGTGAGTGTATACATGTACACAGTCAAGCTAAGTGCTAGCCCTACACATGTGTATGTTGGACAGCTGTGGACCGTACATGGTAGAGTTGACAGTTCACCATCTCAGGCCCTGAAAATGGGAACTGGCACTGCCAGGAGTTGCACTGGCACCACTATACCAAAGGTCAGATGCGGTGCTAGCAACTGACACTGACTGCTGTCTTCTGGGACCGTGTCCCCCATGGGACTACACAGAACCATGAGCCCATGGCCTGCCACATCGTGGTGTGGACAGCATACTCCCCTTTGTAGAGCTGAATATACTGCCACTACACACCAGCATTCCTATTGTAAGCACCCCTGTCAATCCACTTGTGTGGGACCTCACCAGCTATCTGGCTATGGCCATTGTTTACACTCATTGGAGCCATAGTTGCCACACTTTCCTGTGCAATGTCTCCACCTTCTGATCATCCAATATCTCTGGCCTGTGGGGAGTCGTGTGTGTGGGCATACTGACTGTTTGAGATGACAATGGGGACAGAAGAAGGATGTCAACCTCTGGCAGAGATTCAGCCACTGACAACCCCACCTGTGCCTAACTGTAGCCACCATCATCATCAGAGTCAAATGAGACACTGACATCAGGTTGTGTGAGGAGGAGACTCCACCCCCCCAGGTCACCTGTGAAAACCAAGATAAAGATAAAAGCAGTACATTACTGCCTGCACTATTATGTATGGAAAATCCACCAAGATTCATTCTAATGTGTATCAACAACTGTATTAGCACAACATACTTCCTCACAACAAAATACACATTTACCTCAAGGCCTGTATAACAAGCATGTCAGGTAAATCAAGTGACACTTGACCAGTACAATGTACCTTTTAGTTATTCAATATGAAACCATACTTGATAAACAAACACATAAAACCCAGTACACCTATCTTAACAAATATATACAAATACTAGTGAATGCCTAAGGTATGTACTATCAACCTTTCGGTTTTTAAAACGTATGTTAGATTAATTGCCTCATGTAAACCAGGAGGCTTATTCACTCTTAACTGTAACTGCAAAAGTGTTTCTGTTCATTCAACTACAATCCTGTGATTACCCACTCTAAGGACCTTAGGTAAATGTTCCAGAATGGAACATACAAACATTCTACTCTGGCTACACACAAACTTATTTATTTATTTATTGTATTTTATTTTATTTTATTTTATATTTGTTGACTGGGAAAGTCCGACTGGACACATGTCCATTTTCATCGGAGGCCCGGGAAGAAAAGCTCCACTTAAAAAACAATCTAACAAATAACAATTTTATGAATTACAACACTTTCTCCTAAATGCATACAATATTATACAAGAACATGAACCAAACAACACCAGAAACCGACTGTAGAAGGAAAAAGGCTAGCTGGTAAAATATAGTAACTTCTGCACAGCTCGAACAGAGTGTAACACACGTATAGCCAACACTAGTGTTCCACCAAAATTCAGGCTAAATCCACTCGTAATGATAAAAATGAATCTTATTTTGTTGAAAATAAGGTTTAGCGCTTTCATCTGTTAAAAATCAGACTTCCTCAGAACCAAAATGGAGTACATCCAGTTCACATTTAAATAACATTTTTGGCGCCAAAAATTCAAAAGAAAATGGAGCTCTTAAAGAGACATAGTCATGGTAACTCCATGTATACATACTACTGTGCTAAAAACAACTAAGCATTACAACAGATCCAGTGTGCTGATATAAAAATGACAATATAAATATAATGACAATGTAAATAAATAAAAATAGTTATGGTAAATAAAATAAAATACACTCTGCACGTACTAACTTCATCTTAAAACATACTCCAAATATATGTAATAGTGAAATGGTAAAACTTTCATGACTAGTGCTCATAAATTGTAACAAGTCAAGAAGAATCAAAATACAATGGCAACATCCACGATATATCTATGCCATGATTAAAAATGGTTTAATACTTATATTTTCATTTATGCCAGGTGACCTAATGGCATCTGTCAAAATTTGCCACTTACTTTCTTTCATGGCTAAAAGTGCTTTCCAATTTCCCCCATAAGTAAATACTTCTACGTGATCTATAATGGTAAATTTAAAACCATGTGATTCACCATATATGGATATGTGTTTATAAAGTGCATTGTTATTGTCTTTAATCTTTATCTTATAAATATGTTCATATACTCGTTTCCTAAGGGCTTTCTCTGTTTTGCCTATATAGAATGCGCTGCATGCATAACAAGTAGCAATATATACGACTTGTTTGGTGCTACAATTTCCTGCTTTGCATTTAATATTAGTCTTGTTGATATCTCCTCGCTTAATATTGCCTACCTCATTTATGGCATAACATTGTTTGCAGGCACCACATTTTCTAGTTCCCATCGAGGGCTTTGTATTATGTACAGTTTTATGTTTAGAAGCTTTCTCCAATAATTTTTTAATGTTGGGTGCTGTTTTATATATAAAGCTCGGATAATTGCCCAAAATGGAAGCTGTATCATCATTTACTGTTATTAAATTCCAGTGCTGTCTTAAAATATCTCTAATATACTTCACGTAAGGAGTATACATCAAGACGCAAACTCGATTACAACACATACCTACATTGTCATATCCCTTCTTTCTATTATGAATCTTCATAAAATATAATGACTTGCCCAATAAAGGTAGAAATTTTTTACCCCATTCATTCTTCACATAGTTGGAAACTTGTGATAATAGGGCTGAAGGGTATCCTCGATTACTAAACATATTACTTATTCGGTCAACTTCCCTATTCATGATTTCTCTAGTAGATGACATATGAGCTGCCCTAATACATTGTCCTTTGTAAACATTTCTGAATATATGGGGAGGGTGATAACTATTAAATTCAATATAGTCATTTGCACTAGCAATGAGCACTAGTCATGCAAGTTTTACTATTTCACTATTACATATATGTGTTTTTAGCACAGTAGTATGTATACATGGAGTTACCAATACTATGTCTCTTTAAGAGTTCCATTTCCTTTTGAATTTTTGGCGCCAAAAAGGTTATTTAAATGTGAACTGGAAGTACTCCATTTTGGTTCTGAGGAAGTCTGATTTTTAACAGATGAAAGCGCTAAACCTTATTTTCAACAAAATAAGATTCATTTTTATCATCACGAGTGGATTTAGCCTGAATTTTGGTGGAACATTAGTGTTGGCTATACGTGTGTTACACTCTGTTCGAGCTGTGCAGAAGTTACTATATTTTACCAGCTAGCCTTTTTCCTTATACAAGAACATATTTAACATTTCTTCACAGATATATGTATAGATACAATTATCGTATTCCAGAAGCATACCACTTGTATGTAGGTAAATGTTTAACTGTCTTCAGAGATGGGTAAGTAGATACGAACAAAATAGAACACCGTTAGTTAAGAATTAATATAAAGAGGATATGCAGTATTAGGTGATCCTTGGTAGGATCATTGTATCACTGTAAATGTAGTGGATTAGCCTGGGGAGTCACATGGGCATAGGCAGTTGTTACACTAGTGGGTTTTGAGTATTTTTTTTAAATTGTGGAACAGAACCTGTAGAAATTATGTGTTTTGGAAGTGAGTTCCAGACTTTTGCTATAGGGCAGGCAAAAAGAGATTTGCCAGCCTCATTCCTATGTTTGATGATATTTATGTGATTTTGGTCTGTTGACCTTAAGGCTTGGGTGGTGGTGTAGGGTTGTATTAGGTCTTGTAAAATGGGGATTTTATTTGGGAGGTAATATAGTTTGTGGGCTTTGGAGAGTTGAGTGGTAAGAAGTAATTGAAGCAGCTCAAGCCAGTTGAGCTGTTTGAGGGAAAGACAGTGGTGGGCTCTATTAGAGGCACCTGTGGCAAATCTGGCAATCTTGTAGCAAGATGCCATTTTGCTTTGTTCGCTGTGGTGAAGATTAGTCAGGATTGGTGAGGCATACAGTAGGGTGGATAATAGGTGGGTTCTGGCACTGGTAGCTTTGGTATAAACTGGTCATGAATTGCTTATTCCTATTCAAGAGACCTAGCTTTTTATGAACTTTTTTGATTGTTTGGGCTATGTGTATATCAAATTTGAATTTGTTATTGATTACTACTCCTAGGAGTTTAGTGTGTGCTGTTGGGGTGATTGAGGTATTGCCCTTGGAGTTAATGATGCAATCATTGAGTGCAGGGGATCAACCTGGGCTGAAGAGAATTAGTTTTGTTTTTTTGGGATTGAGTAAAACTTTTATGGTAGAAAACCATGCTTCAGCCAGAGTGAAATGTGTTGTGTTATTGTTTGTAGCTTGCTTAGGGTAGGGGTAGCACAAATGATAGTAGTGTCATCAGCATATTGCACTATAGAGGCAGAAGGAGAATAGTAAGGGACCAAGAATGGAGCCTTGAGGGACTCCAATAGATACAGGTAGAAGGGAGGATAGCTGGTCCTGCCATAGAACTGATTGCTGTTGGCTTGATAAATAGCTGCTGAACCATGATATAGTGAGGGAGTTTAGGTTGAGGGTAGATAGAGTTTTGAGAAGCATACTGTGGTTGACCATGTCAAAAGCCTTGCCGTTGGCCATTTTGGGTCATTTCCTGTTTTTTCCAGCCCCCTGCTATAAAGCATGCTTTGGCGGGCTTTTCGGGCATTAGAGAACTTGGCATAGCTCCTCGTGGTCCCCTGCAGAGTTCCTAAGCCAGCAGAGAGCAGATAAAGCAACTTTCTTGATAATAAGTATTTGTTATACATTTTATTTTGAATTTTTTGATCTTTTGAGCTTTTTGACTACTGTTTGTGCCTATATCACTGCTTTATTACCTGATTTTCCTGTTTTTCTGTGCTTAAATTGTTGATTGCACTTGTTGGCTAAAGTTTTGCTTAAAAGTAACAAACAGGCTAATACACTCAAGTGTACCAGCTTTTGATAGCAATTTAGTCGAATACCAAAGCATTTACTGTATTTTTTCTGTCTGTTTGCAAAAAAACTAAAAAAAAACAGAAAAATACTTCTCCTTTCCTAAACTTTCCTAGCTAGTTGTTCCAGTGATCAGATTTTGCTGATCCCTGGGCTTTGTATTTGGTTCCTGTTTCCTCCATTTTCTTGTGTGGCTAGAGGTAGTTTCTTTACTCACCAGTGGGAGTGGGGAGTACTGAGCTGCTTGTTTGTCCTCAGAGGAGTGGTTAGAGACAGCAACTAGTAATTTGTTGGCCATTTTGGGTCATTTCCTGTTTTTTCCAGCCCCCTGCTATAAAGCACGCTTTGGTGGGCTTTTCTGGCATTAGAGAACTTGGCATAGCTCCTCGTGGTCCCCTGCAGAGTTCCTAAGCCAGCAGAGAGCAGAAAAAGCAACTTTCTTGATAATAAGTATTTTTTTATACATTTTATTTTGCATTTTTTGATCTTTTGAGCTTTTTGACTACTGTTTGTGCCTATATCACTGCTTTATTACCTGATTTTCCTGTTTTTCTGTGCTTAAATTGTTGATTGCACTTGTTGACTAAAGTTTTGCTTAAAAGTAACAAACAGGCTAATACACTCAAGTGTACCAGCCTTTGATAGCAATTTAGTCGAATACCAAAGCATTTACTGTATTTTTTCTGTCTGTTTGCAAAAAAACTAAAAAAACCAAAAAAATACTTCTCCTTTCCTAAACTTTCCTAGCTAGTTGTTCCAGTGATCAGATTTTGCTGATCCCTGGGCTTTGTATTTGGTTCCTGTGTTCCTCCATTTTCTTGTGTGGCTAGAGGTAGTTTCTTTACTCACCAGTGGGAGTGGGGAGTACCGAGCTGCTTGTTTGTCCTCAGAGGAGTGGTTAGAGACAGCAACTAGTAATTTGTTGGCCATTTTGGGTCATTTCCTGTTTTTTCCAGCCCCCTGCTATAAAGCACGCTTTGGCTGGCTTTTCGGGCATTAGAGAACTTGGCATAGCTCCTCGTGGTCCCCTGCAGAGTTCCTAAGCCAGCAGACAGCAGAAAAAGCAACTTTCTTGATAATAAGTATTTTTTATACATTTTATTTTGCATTTTTCGATCTTTTGAGCTTTTCGACTACTGTTTGTGCCTATATTACTGCTTTATTACCTGATTGTCCTGTTTTCCTGTGCTTAAATTGTTGATTGCACTTGTTGGCTAAAGTTTTGCTTAAAAGTAACAAACAGGCTAATACACTCAAGTGTACCAGCCTTTGATAGCAATTTAGTCGAATACCAAAGCATTTACTATATTTTTTCTGTCTGTTTGCAAAAAAACTAAAAAAAACAAAAAAATACTTCTCCTTTCCTAAACTTTCCTAGCTAGTTGTTCCAGTGATCAGATTTTGCTGATCCCTGGGCTTTGTATTTGGTTCCTGTTTCCTCCATTTTCTTATGTGGCCAGAGGTAGTTTCTTTACTCACCAGTGGGAGTGGGGAGTACTGAGCTGCTTGTTTATCCTCAGAGGAGTGGTTAGAGACAGCAACTAGTAATTTGTTGGCCATTTTGGGTCATTTCCTGTTTTTTCCAGCCCCCTGCTATAAAGCACGCTTTGGCGGGCTTTTCTGGCATTAGAGAACTTGGCATAGCTCCTCGTGGTCCCCTGCAGAGTTCCTAAGCCAGCAGAGAGCAGAAAAAGCAACTTTCTTGATAATAAGTATTTTTTATACATTTTATTTTGCATTTTTCGATCTTTTGAGCTTTTCTACTACTGTTTGTGCCTATATTACTGCTTTATTACTTGATTGTCCTGTTTTTCTGTGCTTAAATTGTTGATTGCACTTGTTGGCTAAAGTTTTGCTTAAAAGTAACAAACAGGCTAATACACTCAAGTGTACCAGCCTTTGATAGCAATTTAGTCAAATACCAAAGCATTTACTACATTTTTTCTGTCTGTTTGCAAAAAAACTAAAAGAACCAAAAAAATACTTCTCCTTTCCTAAACTTTCCTAGCTAGTTGTTCCAGTGATCAGATTTTGCTGATCCCTGGGCTTTGTATTTGGTTCCTGTTTCCTCCATTTTCTTATGTGGCCAGAGGTAGTTTCTTTACTCACCAGTGGGAGTGGGGAGTACTGAGCTGCTTGTTTGTCCTCAGAGGAGTGGTTAGAGACAGCAACTAGTAATTTGTTGGCCATTTTGGGTCATTTCCTGTTTTTTCCAGCCCCCTGCTATAAAGCACGCGTTAGCGCGCTTTAGCGTGATTTAGCGCGGAGTTGCCACTGTTGCACACAAGAGCAGTGGCGGTTTAACAAGGTTAAACTATTCGGGCTACCTAAATTCCACTCTTCAATTTTTCCCTTAAAACTACCTTCCTCGAACTTTACTGCTGATCTAACCAGCGTATCCTATAACTAAAAAGTTCATCTCTACTTGATTTCCAATTAGACTATTCTCTATCTGTAAAGCCTAGCACTTGCTCCTACAGTACTTTCACCTTGATAAAGCACTCGTATTATAGATAGTACACCACCAGCCTAGAACCCACATCCCCCGGAGTCTTTTGTAAGTTTTTTATCTATTCCTTCTAGCATGTCGAGGGATCAGTTGCTAGTGTCCTCTCCTGCTCAGCTGGTGAACCTGGGAATATTGAGGCAATGTTACAATTGCCTCATGTACACAGACAACCCTCTCCTTCTCCCACAAAACACAAATACATGCGAGAGATGCAACTATACAGCCAAACTGGAGGCCGAGCTCTCTCAACATAAGACTGGCAATACCAGACAGGAGGAGAAGGGTACCACACACACTACACACCCAGTCTCACATAGTACTATCAAAACCTCAAATCTTACACATAAACACACAAAGACATACTCGGAGGCTCTGATCAAAAATCTACCAAAACAGCAGAGGCCACCAAAGCAGACACCCAAACAACCACCACCTCAAGAC
Source organism: Protopterus annectens (assembly GCF_019279795.1). Taxonomy (NCBI): domain Eukaryota; kingdom Metazoa; phylum Chordata; order Ceratodontiformes; family Protopteridae; genus Protopterus; species Protopterus annectens. The sequence continues at coordinate 339,971,763 of NC_056726.1, read as the reverse complement.
ACAACACACGCAACACATAGACCACACAGTCAGTGTGCTAAACAGTCACAGCCCTTAAGGCCAAACACAATGCCAGACACACTCGTCATTGGTGATTCCATAGTCAGACAAACTGACGTCCCGCTCACCAGATTGAGTAAGGAGAAGGTCACAGTAAGCTGCCTGTCGGGCGCTAGAATCCACCACATAACGCAAGCACTCAGGTCTCTCAACAGCAGGTACAAGTACGACTCAGTCATTGTCCATGCTGGTGTAAACGACCTAAGACGTACCTCCTTGGACTACATGAAAAGAGACATTGAGGAGCTCTCTGATTATGTAGCCCAGGCAGGTATGACCCTGACCTTGAGCAGTATCCTACCTTCATCAAGAATGATGCCACAATACGAAGATAAGATGATCAGCTTTAATAATTGGCTTAAACTCTGGTGTCATTCAAAGGGGATCCAATGTCTGTCTGCCTGGGATGACATGCTGGACAAGCCACACTGCTTATGAGGATGGCTTGCACCTGTCACCCTGGGCTTCCGGATATTGGCAAAGGCTCTTGCCACCCCTATAGTGCCTTTTTTAGGCAAGGCTCAAATTCTAAACCTACCACCCTAGAACACAAAAAAAGGAAAAAAACTAAGGGTAATGCTGCTCAATGCCAGAAGTCTCAACCTCAAGATGCACGCACTCGAGGCCCTTCTCAGTATGGAGAACATCGATGTCTGTGCTGTGACTGAAACCTGGTTCAAGGCTCCTGAGAGCACCCCAGCACTATCAGGTTTTACCTCATACCATGCGTTCCGGCCCCAAAATCCAGACAACACCAAGAAAGGAGGGGGGTGTCCATATTCATCAAGGACACCCATACCTCAAGGTTGGTGGCAATGCACGATGCATGGGAGACCATCCAGGTGCAATTAACCATAGGCAAAACTGCTCTGCAATTTGTAGCATGTTACAGGCCACCCTCTCAAACTCAGGAAACTCACATAGCCTTCCTGAAAACACTGGAGGGGATAAATGTATCTCCAAACACCATCATACTAGGTGACTTCAACTACCCTAATATAGACTGGGATCACTACTCAAGCCCAAACACTCTAGCCCAAAGATTCCTGGAGTTCATAAACTCAAATGCCATGGAACAACTAGTCACCATCCCCACAAGAGGTGAAAACATACTTGACCTCATCATCATGAACATGGGATCACAATGTTCAACACCAGAAGTATACCCCTCACTGGTGAGATCAGATCATAAACTAATCTCACTGGAGGTCCTCATCCCGCCCCCACCTGAGATAAAAAAGACCACAGTGAAGAACTTCTCAAAAGCTGACTTCACACTTCTAAAGACTAGTGTGGTCTCCTTTAAGGCCCCCGAGCTGGCGGTAAACATTACCCAAGCCGCTGAATCACTTACAAACGCCTTCTACCAGCACCTACAGGACTGCATGGATCAGGCAATCCCAAACAAAACAAAGACTCTTTGTACCAAAGGCAAGCGTCCAGTCTGGTGGACCCCAGCCATAAATAAGCTCTACAACAAAAGGAGGAAGCTACTACAAGATAGAGCAAAATCCTTAAAAGGTAAGACACCTTTGATCACTATAAGTAAAAAACTAAGAGCTCTCATAAAATCATCCAAGGCAAATTTTGAGAGAAAAATCGCTAAGGACTCAAAAGACAATCATAAGGCCTTCTTTAGCTATGTTAGAAACCTGGGAGGAAACTCCCAGATATGCTCAGAATTAGTTCAAAATGATGTGAAAATTACTGAACCTACAGACATTGCCAATATACTGGCTGACAGGTTCAGTGCAAACTTCTCCCCCCCCCCAAAAGGAGATATATCTATACCAGAGGATTGTAGCCCCCCAAACATCTCTAACGCCCAGGTGAGAACTGCTCTCTCTAAGGTGAAAAACACAGCATAAATGGGACTGGATGGTGTCCCCGGCTGTGTGCTCCACGAACTCAATGAGGAATTAAACCCACAGTTAGGACAGTTGTTTAATCGTAGCCTCACCTCAGGATACGTACCCAAGGAGTGGCGCACGGCAACTGTGGTCCCACTTCACAAAGGCGGTGCCTCCACCGACCCTGGAAATTACCGTCCCATCAGCTTGACAAGCCTGATCTGCAAAGCCATGGAGAGGATCATAATGGAACTCATAAATAAAGACATAGGGAACTTGCAGACTTTGGATCCAACCCAGTTTGGCTTTGTCAAAGGCAGATCATGCCTTTTAAACTTGGTCGACTTTTTCGAAACAGTCACCAAGGCCATTGATGAGGGAAAGGCAGTCTATACAGCCTACCTTGACCTGGCAAAGGCTTTCGACACAATACCCCACTTAGGTATCATCGAAAAACTCATCAGCTTAAATGTAAACCCATACATCACAAGATGGGTTGCAAACTGGCTAAGTGACAGAACCCACAGGGTCAGAGTTGCTGGCGCCATGTCAGACTCAAAGCCTGTCACAAGTGGGGTCCCACAAGGCTCAGTCCTGGGCCCACTCTTGTTCGGCATCTACTTTTCTGAAGTACAAGCAAACACAGGAGGGTTATGGCTGACAAAGTTTGCAGATGACTGCAAACTGGGCGCCATAGTCGAAAACACATCTGACACAGATATCCTTCAGAAGGGTCTCACAGAAACGGATAACTGGTGCCAGAGCCATGGCCTAAAGTTAAACGCCAAGAAATGCATAGTCATACCCTTCAGGAAAAACAAGGTTACCCCTAGCTACCATATAGGTGGCAATCCACTGAGCACAGAAGAAGTTATCGGAGATCTGGAGACTCAGGTTGACCGTAACCTATCGTTTGACACTCACGTTGCTAAAGTAGTTAGGAAGACCTTCTACATTGCCCACCTGATCATGAAGGGATTCACATCTAGATCAAGGGAGGTCATCGTCCCCCTCTACTCATCACTCATCAGACCAATGATTGAGTACAATGCTCCATTCGGAATGTATCTGACCCGACACCTGCAGCAGCTGGAAAGGCCCCAAAAGTTCCTCACCAAAAGGATAAAGGGTCTCAAAAATATGTCTTATGCTGCCCGACTGAAAGAACTTCAGCTCTATTCAGTCGCTTACCGCCTGCTCAGAGGTGACAAGGCCATGTCAAACCCAGATTTGATGAACATGCTTCACCTCAAAAAATCTAGATCCCTCAGAACTACAAGGGCGGGAGACTTAAACCTTGACACGGTCATTAATAGGACATGCTGGAGGGACAGATTCATCACCCAAAGACTCCCTATGCTGTGGAACAAAATCCCGGTACATGTGAGGCAGAGCACCTCGCTGGCCATGTTCAAGAGAAATCTTGACCAATGGATGGGAGATCGCAGATATACCCCAGGGATTACCTCAGTGTCTCTGCTTGACAGAGGCACAGCAAAACAATGGGCATAGTTTTCTTCAAACTAAAGGGGTGGCGAAAGCCACAAAAACTCTGGGCTAGGCTTATAAATGCCCTTGGGCAGATAGCCTAGTACAAACCTATGAACCTATGAACCTAAGTCTAAGAAAACAGAGGATACAAAAAGTCCGTTGTTTTTGTGGGTGTTGATTATGTTGGTATAGGATAATAGCGCTGTTGTGGTACTATGGGAGGGACAAAATCCATGTTGTGATGCTGATATAAGGTTATTTTCTAGAAAGTATTGCATTAGTTGTGTATGTACTACTCTTTCAAGTATTTTTGATAGGAGTGATAAAATTGACTTGTGTATGTTGTTGTTTTTCTTTCGGCTTTTCCCGGTTAGGGGTCGCCACAGCGGAACTCCGGTTCGCTAATGATTGGCAGTCGATTTTTATGGTGCCGAGGTGCCAGCCCGACACCCAACCTTCAATGAAGGCATGCCCATTCATGCATGTCTTTCGAACGCCACTCGACCATGAGGAGGACATGCAGACTCCACACAGAAGGTGCTCCAGCCGAGAATAAAACGAGAGAACATCTTGCTGTGAGGCGACAATGCTACCGCTGCACCAATGTGGCTACAAGGGCATTATTCTGGCCCTTAACTTTATAATAGCATATATATGTTCCATAATAAAAAGTATCAAGCTTACCAGGAGTAGGACCATGGCCTTGGGCAACACCAGACGGACCTGTAAAGGGTGAGGAACTGCCAGTACTACTGCTTGTTGCAGCACAACAAGGTAATATGTGCATATATCTCACTTGCACAGTAGCTACTGTGTTACTTGATGTATTGGTGACATTCTGTGTATGAGTGTACAACTGAGCTTAACCCCCTCCCCCCAAAGGCAGATAGACCTGACACCCGCATAAAAGTATGTGCAGCCCGACACAATGACTGCTACAGTATTACAGTGGTGATCACAGTAAGCTTACCTGCCCGCTCCTCTGTTGTGGACACTGTGGCACATACCTCCACGATGTATGGTGTGATGGATGCCTGAGAGCTGTTGTGTGTTCCTAGGTTCTCCAGGAATTCCTCAGTGGCTGAGCGTGGTTGCTCTGCTGCAGGCCCTCCACTGGTGATGGCACGATCTCTGACTACATCAGCTGCCCTTCATCGTGCAGCATTCACCATATCTGTTGCATGTCATCAAACCTGCTCATATGTCCTGTCCTGGTGGCCACTGGCATTCACATCCCAGACAAGGTCTACCCACAATGCAGCCTGCTGTTCCCTGTTTTGCCTCCCCTTGGATAGCAGGATGTGATGACACTGCCTTAGTTCTGCAAGTATTATTTCATTCTCCACATCTGAGAAGGGGGCATAGCATCAATGTTACATTATTCCTGAAAGACAATACATGGGGAACACATTACAGGATCAGATGTATGAATGCCCACTATGTACAGATACAGCAAGGACAAAATAGCCATCACTATACACTGCTTGCTCACACATCATACCCCACAGTGTGACAACATACTACATGCGTGGATACAACCAAGATAGTAGCAATACTGAGGTATTTTCCCTGTGTGCTGTGAGAGATTTTGCTGTATGATCATACATCCAACATTCTGGTCTACTGTGCACACTGAACCACCACACGGAGGGTGGAAAGAGCCAAAATGAATCAACCAAACACAAAAATAAAAAAGAGAGGGCACATCACAATGCTGAAAGGCAAAATACTGCTTTATTCAAAAGTGATAAAATGACTAAGTGCTTTCACCTGCACATCCCAGGCTTCATCAGAGTCGTATACCATAGTCATCACCTCCCTTTTATAACTTATTGAAATGACATAACAAAATGTTAACTGCTGCCATTTTCAAACAGGAAAAAACTTTCAGTAGTGTTTACAAACATTAAACTCTTATTGTACCTGTGCTAAAACCACAAATAAATAACACCATACAGCAGTACAAAAAACATATAAATAACATTGTGTAAATTGAATGTAAAAATTTATATAAAAATTCAATATTATTAATTAAACATTCAGAGCTCTCTGTAGTAAAAGTGGAACAATAGATATGTTGTCATTGATACCTGGAGTGTTTCTGACATTGAGCCTTAGTTGCCACCTTGTCTCACTTAACTCTAAGGCCAATTTATGGTTACCACCCCTCTGATTCTTGACTACCCAGTCAATAATAAAAAAACAAAATCTTCTAAAATTAGTGCAAACAATTGAATGGTTATAAAGTGCATTGACAGTTTTCTTATTTTTAATATCCCTAACATGCTCGGCAATTCTATCCTTAAGTCTACGGGTTGTTTTCCCCACATAGAATGCCGAGCATGTACTGCAAGTTGCTATATACACCACATTTGTGGTGGTGCAAGTGCATCTACCAGGACATTGAAGGGTCCGATGGTAACCCTCCACAGCCACATAAGGGCCATCATTAATAAATTTACAATAATTACAATTCCCACATTTAAACATCTGAGACCTGTAATATTTAATTGTTCTTGATCCATTCGTTTCCATCAGATCCTTAACATTACTGCCGCGACTATAAACTATGTGTGGCTTGTCACCTAGTTTGTGTCTAAGTGTTGTGTCAAAACAAATGTCCCAAGCAGACTCCAAGATATTTAGTAATTCAAAACAATCATAGTTGTATTTCACTATCATAACCTTATTATTTACTTGTAATTTATTGTCATCATCTGTAACACTAGAATCTCACATCAAAATTGGACAAAACACAGTAGACCTACACCTATATACTTCTCTTTTTATACGTAATAACATTTTAATAGGGTAACCCCTGTTCATAAACATTCCAATCAATTTGTATATCTCACTTCTAAATTCACTGTCATCACTAATCAATCTTGATAATCTACACATTTGACCCTTCACAACTCCCCACTTCTGGTGGGGGGATGACAACTGTCATAATGTAACAACCCATTAGAAAAGGTTGATTTCTTGAAAAATGTGGAGGTCAAAAAAACATGTTTTTCCTAAATAAAATGTCTAGGTAATCAATCTCGGAGGGATGAATTCTGTGAGTAAATGATAAATAACTGGTACTATTGTTTAAAAACTGCAAAAATTCATCCAACTCAATTTTAGTTCCTCTCCATAGTACAAGTATATCATCCAGAAATCTCAAATATTTTATACTTTGTGCATGAATTTAGACTTAAACACAACCTGATTTTCCCAATCCAATAAAACCAAGTTTGCAAAAATGGGGGCACATTTCGCCCCCATTGCAACCCCTGTGATTTGCCAAAAATATTTCCCTTCAAAAAACAAAAAGTTATTTTCTAAAACAATTTCCATGAGTCTGGTAACAAAGTTCGCTTTGGCATTCAATAGAATACCAGAGTCAAACAAACATTTCTCAAATGCTTGTATACCTTGTACATGGGGGATCACGGAAAATAAATTGACCACATCAATGGCAACAAACATCACATTGTCAATCAACCCCACATTTCTCAACATCATGAGGCAATGTCATGAGTCTTTAAGGATGTGGTCAATCTTCACTGTAACAGGTTTGCTGTAATAGTCAATATAAGTGGCCAATGGTTCTGTTTTAGAGCCTCTGACCACAACAATAGGCCTAAATGGGGGGTTGTGTACACACACTTGTGGATCTTTGGTAACCCAAAGACCACAGGAATAATAGGCTCGTTAACTGTAAGGTACTCATATTCAGTACTGTCAATTATGTCTTGACAAAAGCATCAAATAACTCAATGTCAATCTTGGAGTAAGAATAATGTATTTCGTTCCTAGAAACCCTTGAGTAGGTGGATGGGTCATTCAAAATTCCAAACATCTTTATACTGTAATCAAGATTTGACGTGACTACTATCCCACTCCCCTTGTCAGGTTTTATAAACATAGTAGTCTTGTTGTTCTTCATGTCAAATGCCTTTCTTTCTTCTTTGTTAAGATTGTCAATAAAATTCCCTTTCTTAGCACATTGTTTTCTAAATTCAGTCACACATCATGATTCAAACATCATAACATTTTTATGGTAAGACAGAATAAATGTACTGGCCCTTTTTAAACCAACCATAACATTCATGTTGTACTGTGGCAATAGTAGTTTTAAATTTAGTTGACGTGTGTAAAGACGCAAATTCAACAATAAAGAGGCAATATCATTTTTATAGGTTGGAACAAATGACAAACCTTTACTTAACATCTCACAATGTGTGGAGGTCAACTCCAAATCAGTAAAATTGTACACCTTGAAATCACCATGCACCGAAATATTGACATTGTTGTGTGTAAATTCAAATGCTTCAGACATAGCATTGACATTTTTATATACATCTAATAGTGATGATTCACAACCCCCCTCCCCTTCCAGCCCCTCTGATTGTATGTCCATCGATTCTGTTGGCCATAACCCTTCCGGACATTCTGTTTCTTTAAACGTTCCAATCTCCTTGGTAGAGGGGGGAGGTTGTTCTAAAAATCATTCCTTAAAACATTCAGAATTGTACATGGGCATATCCCTGTTGTTACCAGTAACATTAAACTGTGTATTATTTACACTTTTTGAATGGAATTCCTCATTCCTAACCTTGTCATTAACAGAAATTACACCATGACCATCCTCAACACAATTGTTACCATAAACATTTCTATTGGAATAATCATGCATGTCACGTTGTATTTTAGTTTGTTTTTTTGCAATATTGTCTTTTACAAACTTCTCTAAATCAGACAAAATTTTGTCACAAAACAATAAATCGCTAGTTATGTTAGAATTATAGGAAACAATTTCCTGTTTTAATGTCGTCAGTTTACTATCATTGTCCTTCATAATGATGCGCATTACCTCCAAACCAGTTTTGTCAAAAAGTTCCACAAGTTCCTGGAAAGCTGGTGATCCCTCACTGATACCATTAGGTAGTTTCCACAAACGAAGATCCTTTGGTACTTGTTTTAATCTCACAGATTCTGCCAAGAACGCATTGTCCAACTGCAGGCCATGGTATTTCCGACATATTTTTTCAAAGGTAATAAGTTGTGAATTTAGTCATCCCACATTCACAGTTTCCTTGTTGTCTGATTTAAAGTTCATAGATGGTGCTGAAAACCAATCTGTAAGCCCCGTTGCTCTAGATGACCCAGGCTCACTCTCAAGAAAATTGGAACCACCTTCCGTCAACGCCGGCCTGTTGGGAGCAAATGAACCAAGCTCCTGTAATGCTGATAATGCCCTTGATACCTCTGTAGTAACCTTACTGACTGGAGCAGCAGTTAAATGAGCCAAAAGCTTGTTTACAGCCTCCGTCAACTCTTTGATAAGTAATTCCATGATGAACAAGCAGGGTAATCACAAATTCACAGCTGAGGTGCCCAACGACACTAATCACACTGAACCACCACACGGAGGGTGGAAAGAGCCAAAATGAATCAACCAAACACAAAAATAAAAAAAATAGGGCACACCACAATGCTGAAGGGCAAAACACTGCTTTATTCAAAAGTGATAAAAATGACTAAGCACTTTCACCTGCCCATCCCAGGCTTCATCAGTGTCATATACCATAGTCATTACTTCCCTTTTATAACTTATTGAAATGACATCACAAAATGTTAATTGCTGCCATTTTCAAACAGGAAAAAACTTTCAGTAGTGTTTACAAACATTAAACTCTTATTGTACCTGTGCTAAAATCATGAATAACACCATACAGCAATACAAAAAATATATAAATAACATTGTGTAAATTGAATGTAAAAATTCATATAAAAATTCAATATTATTAATTAAACATTCAGAGCTCTCTGTTTTAAAAGTAGAACAATAGATATGTTGTCATTGATACCTGGAGTGTTTCTGGCATTGAGCCTTAGTTTCCACCTTGTCTCACTTAACTCTAAGGCCAGTTTATGGTTACCACTCCTCTGATTCTTGACTACCCGGTCAATAATACAAAAACAAAATCTTCTAAAATTAGTGCAAACAATTGAATGGTTACAAAGTGCATTGACAGTTTTCTTATTTTTAATATCCCTAACATGCTTGGCAATTCTATCCTTGAGTCTATGGATTATTTTCCCCACATAGAATGCTGAGCATGTACTGCAAGATCCCCCCTGTAGAAGGTATACAAGCATTTGAGAAATATTTGTTTGACTCTGGTATTCTATCGAATGCCAAAGTGAACTTTGTTACCAGACTCATGGAAATTGTTTTAGAAAATAACTTTTTGTGTTTTGAAGGGGAATATTTTCGGCAAGTCACGGGGGTTGCAATGGGTTTTGCAAACTTGGTTTTATTGGACTGGGAAAATCAGGTTGTGTTTAAGTCTAAATTCATGCACAAAGTATTAAAATATTTGAGATTTCTGGTGGATGCACTTGTACTATGAAGAAGCACTAAAATTGAGTTGGATGAATTTTTGCAGTTTTTGAACAATAGTACCAGTTATTTATCATTTACTCACAGAATTCATTCCTCCAAGATTGATTACCTAGACATTTTATTTAGGAAAAAAGATGGTTTTTGACCTCCACAATTTTCAGGAAATCGATCTTTTCTAATGGGTTGTTACATTATGACAGTTGTCATCCCCTCCACCAGAAGTGGGGAGTTGTGAAGGGTCAAATGTGTAGATTATCAAGATTGATTAGTGACGGCAGTGAATTTAGAAGTGAGATATACAAATTGATTGGAATGTTTATGAACAGGGGTTAACCTGTTAAAATGTTATTACGTATTAAAAGATAAGTATATAGGTGTAGGTCTACTGTGTTTTGTCCAATTTTGATGTGAGATTCTAGTGTTACAGATGATGACAGTAAATTACAAGTAAATAATAAGGTTATGATAGTGAAATACAACTATGATTGTTTTGAATTACTAAATATCTTGGAGTCTGCTTGGGACATTTGTTTTGACACAACACTTAAACACAAATTAGGTGACAAGCCGCACATAGTTTATAGAAGAGGCAGTAATGTTAAGGATCTGCTGGAAACGAATGGGTCAAGGACAACTACATATTGCAGGTCTCAGATGTTTAAATGTGGACATTGTAATTATTGTAAGTTTATTAATGATGGCTCTTATGTGGCTGTGGAGGGTTACCATCGGACCCTTCAATGTCCCGGTAGATGCACTTGCACCACCACAGATGTGGTGTATATAGCAACTTGCAGTACATGCTTGGCATTCTATGTGGGGAAAACAACCCGTAGACTTAAGGAATGAATTGCCGAGCATGTTAGGGATATTAAAAATAAGAAAACTGTCAATGCACTTTATAACCATTCAATTGTTTGCACTAACTCTGGTCTACTGTGGTTTGCCCCCCAAGGTCAACCATCAACAACATGTCATAAGACCAGTGCCAGACAAATAGCAGTGTGCTATTACAACCACTGTAAAGGGACAGTCCAACAACACTGGTGTGCCACAATGAAAAAAGACAATGCAGCCTTGAAGTATTGTGCGTTCCCTGTACGTGTAAGACAGCAGGATATCAATGACATGTCATTACCACAGGTCTAAGACAGTGTTACTGCTGTAATCCCTACTCCCCATACCTCTGTCATCCCATCTGCATCATGTTATACACAAAAAACCATTACATACCTGGTGGAGCACAATACTCCTCTTTTGAAATTAGCTACTAGTAATATTTCGCAAATGTGTGCTCTGTGTGAGGTAAGCCTCATAAAGAATGCTTCCCCATAGCCAGCTGCTTGCATTTTTAGCATGCTTCTCATTAGCAGGTAATTGCCTCTAAACCAGTTTGTGTCTCTGATATGCTAATTGCAGCCAAAACAAGAACAGCTGAATTGCAGTATCATTAGCCAATGACATGCAACCACTGTGCAGTATGTAAGGCCTTCATGTAAACCGGGGCCTCTTTCTTAGCTGTTGAGATCGACATTACTGGGGTGAGGAGACTTCATCATCGCAGAGGATAGGTGTGTAGCAGGCACCTTTACATAGAGCTGTGTGTACCACAGGTTGCAGCTGCTGCTGCAGGTAATAGACATAAGCAGAGAGTGTGAACACTTTGGAGAACAATAAGCTGTAGGTGTATCTTTGTCAGCTGTGTCATCCTTGTTGTAGAGGCTGAGCCAGGGTGAGGGTACTCTTTACACTCCAATTAAGGTATGTGTTTAAGGTACGTATATTAGGCAACTGTGTTAAAAGCAGAGTATTAGGTGACATATAGTAATGCTATACAGATATGTGAAGTCTGTCACTACCTGCAGGCCTGTGACTTCCAGCAATGGAAAGCAGTTATTTAATTTGCAATACTTTGTGTGGATAAAGAGTGCATGAGTAATTCATTAAGTGCTGTCTTCATAGTAATGTCATTGAAATGCAGCAGTACACTGGGATTGAACCCAGGATTGTGTGGCAAAATGTACTGTTTGCAAGGCATTAAACAGACTGAGCTAGTGAGTCACTGCTACAGCAGGTGTATTTGCAAGATATATGTGCACACATACAGGCTGTGGCCAATATTTTCTACATCCATCAGTATGTGCATGACTTTATATTGATGTATTTCTGCACCAGAGTCCCATTTGAACATATATTTTGCCATTAATGCCTTAGCAGGTGACCTTCTACATGTTGCTGATAAAAGAGCACATTTACCTGCTATCACAGGCCTCAGTTACATCCATTATCATTTCTTTGGCTGTCTAGTGGTGTACTATTGCACAAGAGTCCAAGGTACACTCCTGTTTTTTCTATAACTTTTTATTCCAGTTTGCACTGTGCAGCGTAGTGCACAGCTTTACTGAAACATACCTAATGAGTGAAATTGGCGATTACTATGTTTTGTTTAAACCACCTGATTTAAGTAAAAGTTGTGTGGTGTGGCGGTTAATGCAGTGGGCTGCAGGTGTGATGGGCTCGAGTTCGAAGCATGGCAGAAGTGTTTATTTTGTATATGTGTCTTACAATGTTATAAACCCATATATTCATTATAGGTTCATAGGTGGGAACTGGGCTATCTGCCCGAAGGCATTTATAAGCCTAGCCAGAATGCGTTGGCTTTTACAGTGCCCTTAGATTAGTTCCCTGTGCCTCTGTCCAGCAGAGCCACTGAAGTGATCCCTGGGGTAAACTTTCTGTTTCCCATCCACTCATCAAAGTTTCTCTTGAAGAGTGTTAGTGAGGAGCTCTGCCTAATGTTGATTGGAATCTTATTCCAAAACATGGGAAGTCTCTGTGACAGGAATCTATCCCTCCAGCACATCCTATTTATTCTTGTGGTGAGGTTTAGCTCCCTAAAGCATGTGGCTCGAGGGGATAAGGTTTTCTTTAGGTGGAGCATGTCCATCAATTCTGGGTTGGACATGGCATGTCAAGCAGAGATCACCTTGGAGTAGGCGGTATATAACCAAGTACAGCTGGAGTTTCTTCAGTCGAGCTGCAGAGGGCATCTGTTTGAGGCCAGTGATCCTCTTGGTGAGGTACTTCTGTGGTCTTTTCAGCTGTTGCGGGTGTCTTGTAAGGTACATCCCAAATGGGCATTGTACTCTATGATGGGTCTGATGAGTGATGAGTAGAAGGGCACAATGACCTCTTTTGATCTGGATGCGAACCCTTTTGTGATTAGGTGGGCTACGTAGAAGGATTTTCTAACCACTTTGGCAATGTGATTATCAAAGGACAGATTACTACCTACTTAGATCTCCAGATCCCCTATTATGTCTTCCGTATTTAGGGGACTACCACCTATGTGGTATTGTGTGGGTACTTTGTTTTTTTCAAAGGGGATGACTATGCACTTTTTGGCATTTAGCTTGAGGCCATGATTTTGACACCAAGTATTTGTCTCAGTGAGACCCTTTTGGAGGATGTCTATGTCAGCCAGAGAGTCAGTTATAGCTCCTAGTTTGCAGTCATCTGCGAACTTGGTGAGCCATAGTCCTCCTGTGCTTGCCTGTACCTCTGAGAAGTATATGCCAAACAGGAGGGTTCCTAGGACTGAGCCCTGGGGAATGCCGCTTGTAACCAGTTTAGAGTCGGACCTAGCTCCCGCAACTCTCACAATGTGGGTTCTGTCTGTGAGCCTGTTGGCAACCCATCTTGTGACATAGGGGTTTATGTTCAGGCTGGTGAGCTTGTCTATAATACCAGAATGGGGAATGGTGTCATAGGCCTTTGCGAGGTCTAGGTAGGCTGTGTGTACCACTTTTCCCTCATCTATAGCCTTGGTAACTGTCTCCAAGAAGTCTGCCAGGTTTAGGAGGCATGATCTGCCCTTAACAAAGCTGAACTGGGTAGGGTCCAGTGTTTGGAGGTTTCCAATGTCTCTGTTAATGAGTTCCATGATGATGCGCTCCATAGCCTTGCAGGCCAAGCTAGTCAGACTTATAGAGGGATAGTTCCAGGGTCTGTTGTGGCTCCACCTTTGTGGAGCAGAATAACTGTTGCTATGTGCCACTCTCTTGGTACATAGCCTGTGGAGAGGCTGCGTTTGAACAGTGTGTTTAGGTGAGGGGTTAGTTCGTCTTTGAGCATGTATAGGATGCAGCCTGGGACAATGTCTGGTCTCATTGATGCTGTGTTTTTGGCTTTGGAGAGGGCTGTTTTAACCTAAGTGTCTGTGATTTCAGTGGCTCTACCTTCTTCTGGTATGGTTATGGGCCCTTGTGGGGGTGAAAGGGGGGTGAAGTTTGCTCTGAACCTGTATGCCAGGGTGTTGGTGATATCAGTCAGTTCAGTGTATTTTGTTCCATTCTGCACTAACTCCAAGCAGATCTGAGCATTGCCACTTAGATTCTTGACATAGCTAAAGAATGTCTTGTGGTTATCTTTGCAGTCCTTGGCAATTTTTCTTCTGAAGCTCGCCTTGGATGATTTTATGGGAGATTGTAGTTTCTTACTGATACTGATCAGGGATGTCTTCCCTTCTTGGGATTTTGCTCTTTTCTGTACTAGTTTCCTCCTTCTATTGTATAGCTTGTTTATGGCAGGAGTCCACCAGACTGGTTTCCTTTTCTTGGAAGAGTGAGTCTTGATTTTGCTTGGGATAGCACAATTCATGCATTCTTGTAGGTGCCCATAGAATGCATTAGTAAAGGATTTTGCAGCTTGGACAGTGTTATCCTTTAGCATGGGGGCTTTGAAACTTTCCACCTCAGTCTTAAGTAATGTGAAGTTTGCTTTTGAAAAGATTTTCACTGTCGTTTCCTTGTCCAGGGGTGGGGGCAGAATGTGGATATCCAAAGTGATTTGTTTATGGTGAGATCTAACCAGCAAGGGGTTGACCTCCGGTGTGGAACACCAGTCGCCCATGTTGGTGATGACGAGGTCCAACATGTTGTCACCTCTAGTGGGGGTGTTGACCAGTTGATCCAGCACATTAGAGTTTATAAGTTCTAGGAAATGTTGGGCAAGGGAGTTAGTACTTGAGTAGTTCTCCAGTTAATGTTTGGGTAATTGAAAGCACCCAATATTAGGGTGTTTGGTAGGACCAGTGTTTCCAGAAATGCAGAATGGGGGTCCTGGGACATGGTGGGTGATCTGTAGCAAGCTACAATTTGAATTGCAGTTTTGCCCATTGTTAGTTGCACATGGATGATCTCTGAAGCATTGCGCTGTGCCACTAACCTGGAGGTGTGGATATCCTTGATGAATATGGATACGCCCCCGCCTTTTATATTTCGGTCCGAGTTCTGTGGCCAAAATGTATGATATGAGTTGTAGCCTGGTAGTGTTGGGGTGCTCTCTAGAGCCTTAAACCAGGTTTCTGTTACTGCACATATATCGATTTTCTCCATATTGAGGAGTGCCTCGAGTGTGTGCATTTTAAGGTTTAGACTTCTGCACTGAGTAGCATTACCCTCAGTTTTTTGTTACTTGTGCTATTTATGGTGGTGGGTTTGTCTTTTGAGCCTTGCCTAAAAAAGGCACTATGGGGGTGGCAAAAGCCTTGGCCAGTATTTGAAAGCCTAAGGGTGACAGGTGCAAGCCGTCTCTAGTGAAGCAGCATGGCTTGTCGAACATATCATCCCAGGTGGACAGATGCTGGATCCCCTTTGAATGACACCAGAAACTTAGCCAATTGTTGAAATTGATAATTTTTTCTTTATACCATGGTATCATTCTTGATGAGGGCAGGATGCTACTCAGGGTTAGGGTCATACCGGCCTGGGCTATGTGATCAGCGAGATCTTCTATGTCTCTTTTCATGTAGTCCAGGGAGGTATGGCTCAAGTCATTCATACCAACATGGACAATGACAGAGTCGTATTTGTACTTGTTCTGGAGTGACCTGAGTGCTTGTGTTATATGGCAGATCCTGGCACCCGACAGGCAGCTAACAGTAACCTTCTCCTTATTCAGCTTACTGAGTGGGACATCAGTGTGCCTGACTACAGAGTCAACTATTACTAGTGTTTTGCTTATGTTATTTTGCATTAAGGTCTGTGATTGCGTGGCACACTGGTTTTGTGAAGTATGTGTTTCATGGTTTTTGTTGGGGGGGTGGCATTTGCTTGGATGTCTGCTTTGGAGATCTCTGTTACTTTTGCAGATTTTTATTTCGAGCCTCCGAGTATGTTTTCTTGTATTTATGTGTGTTTTTTGCCGGTGCTGGTTTAATGGGTCTGTGTGAGACTGGTGGTGTGATGCAAGTATTTTCCTTCTCTTCTTGACTGTCTGATTCAGTCTTGGGTTGAGAGAGCTTAGCCTCCAGTTTGACTGTATAATTGCATCTCTTGCATGTACTAGTGTTTGGTGATAGGAGGAGAAGGTTGTCTCTGTACATGAGGCAGTTGTAACATTGCCTCAAAATGCCCAGATTCACCAGTTGGACTGGAGAGTACACCTGAAACTGCCCTTTGGACATGCCTGGATAGGTACAGTGAACTGTTTTACTGAATGGCTGGTAAGGTCAAATAGAGAACCTTGTCCTTCTGTACAGTATAGGAGAGTCTAGTGCTAGGGTTTATAAGTGCTTGCTATGAGTTTTGAGCAAGTGCTGGGCTGAGAAATGAATGGCTCGAGTGCTTAAGTTGAAATTTTGTCTAGTTCCAAGGGAAAAATTGAAGAGTATACTTTGTGGAGCGGAGAATAGTTTTACCCTAGCTAACAGGCTCTGCCCAGTGTGCAAAACCAGGCAAATGCGGTTTTTATAGTAGGGAAATTAAAGAGATAGAAATTAGCCCAAAATGGCCAATAAACTACTAATTGTTGGGCTGAAACCACTCCTCCAGGGGCAGATAGGCTGCTCAAAGCTCCCCTCTCTCACAGGTGAACAGAGAAACTTCCTTCTATCCAAGTAAGCTATGGGCAAACACAGAGATTTGTAACACAGCCCTGAATTCAGCACTAACCTGAAAACTGGACTATACTAGCTTAGAAAGGTGGGAAACAAGTATTATTTTTTAGTGCCCTAGTAAAAAAAGTAGGAAGAAACACACATATATATATATATATATATTATATATATACATATATATATATATATTACATATATATATATATATATATATATATATATATATATATACATATATATATATATATATATATATATATATATATATATATATATATATATATATATATATATATATATATATATATATAAAAACAATAGAAAACAAACAAACTCATTTAAACAAGTTACCCAATTAACCAGAAAAAAGCTCAAAACTGAGCCCTGTTCCAGCAGTCTTCAATCAGACATGTTCTAACTGCACACTCCTGCTACTAGGGGGCAGGGGAACTTTCACCAAAAAAAAAGATGGCCTGGATCAGTGCTCAAGTTATACAAACAAAGCTAGATTCAGCAGGCTTGAATCTGGTCTATGCTACAGCAACAAGGCACACCAATTTCAGAAAGAAACAGTTCAAATAAGCAGGCACAATAAGCCTGTGACCAGAAATTCCCAGCTCAGAAGGGTAGAATCCAGCCTCTCCTCTCACAAGAGTGCAAACCACAAATCTTCTTAATGTAGAATAACTAGCCTGAAGCCCAAGTGCTTAAGCCAGAACTAATACACTTTTAGAATAGCAGACACTGAGCCTTCAATCAGCAATTCCCAGCTTAGAAAGATGTAAGCTACCTGTCCTGCCACAACAGTGCAGACCACAAACCTTCTTAATGTAAAACAACCTGTATGAAGCCCAAGTGCTTAAACCAACAGACTTAGAATAGCAGTTACAATTTAATCAGGCTACTACCAAGCAGTAATAAATGCAGCAGAATAAATAAAATTGAGTACTTTTAAGAAGAGGCAAAAGCAAAATAAAGCAGGAGGAAACACAAATACAGTAAAAGCAGATGAATAAAGTGCAATTTTTTTGTTAGTAAAGTGCAAGGAGAGAGGAAGAATGAACATAAGTGGGTTGGCCTTCTCAAATCTTCTCTTTGTATTAAGTAGAGTGAACACTAGACTCAGAATATGATCTCACTGTACTTGGTTAAGTTATAGCTCTATTTAGCTGAGCTAAGCGAAGATGTGCAACACTGTGTGTCGCACAGCGCCTGGCTAAAAAATATAAAGAAAAGAAAAAGTGGAGATAGGAAAGTGGTGAAATGGCATCCAGAAGGGGGAAAAAGATAGTGAAAGGTGGGTGTGTGTGTGTGCAGCAATGGTGTAGCAAAGAACCATAGCTACTCATTTCTTGTACATCAACAACTGTGCACTTTGATAGAATTTGTAGATAAATTTGAACTCTCAAACCCCAGAGACAGAGATGAGGACAACATAACTGTGTTGCCAACCCAAATGGACCAAATTACATGTATCCAGTGGATATGTGTGCAAAATGGAGAGCTATGTATGGAAAGAGTACACATTTTTTTTAAGGTGAGAGTGGAATGTTGGGGATGGGACATAGGTACATGTGGGAGAGAGAAGTTGGGTAGGTGAAGATGCATTTACAAACAGACAAGACAGAAAAGACAGCAGACAGGCGTGGTGTGTGACACATGAGGGGGTAAATAGCTTGGATAGGGAGGGTGTTACAGAATTCCATCCCATGTTCCTCCAGATGGCAGCAGCATGATTCACATCCTCAGCCATGGGACTGTCAGCACTGCTCCTTCACTGCCCCAGGGGTTGCCATGCTAGAAACTGGGCACTGGGCAGAGGCTGCCCCACCAGGTTGGCCAGCATGTCCTCAGTCCAGCACAGGCGGCAGTCATAGCCATAATGGACTATCCTATGCACAAGACCAGCAGCTCAGCCTGGGTGACAACTCCCTTTCCACCAACGCTCCCAGAGGAAGGATCGTCCCTGTCCCATGGGGTGGCATTACTGGATGCAGCAGGTATTGCAGAGGCAGCAGAGGGGGCACCACCGGTCTGGGTGTCAGACGTTCTAGGACCTGGTGCCACTGCTGGTTGAGGCAAGGTAGGGGAATCAGCCAGAACCAGACTACCTTGACGTGCTGTGGTAAATGAGGTATAGCAGTAAGTTGGGGTTAGTTATGAACAAATCATTGTTAGTGTTAACAGCATGGAACATCATATTAATTAACCCATATACATAGCAATGTATATTATGTATGACACGACATGAAATAAATGAACAGTCAGTATGTTAACAGCAAGCCAGTAATAGTTAAAGCATATGGGCAACCACAAGGATAATTTAACAAGATATGTTAATATGAAAGCATAAAAACATGTAACAACAATAAACTGCATAAGGCCAATAAAACATTTAATTTAACAAGATATGTGAATATGAAAGCATAATAACACATAATAATAATAAACCACATTTCCCAAAATATAGTTATTTTGACAATATATGTTAATAGTAAACCATAATAATATATAGTGTTAAATACATGGAGGCAAGAGGAGGGGAGAGAGAGAAAAACAGTCCGTTAGTGACAATTCAGATTATATCCCTGAAAACAGTGGTAGTATTAACTCTACAGGTGTGTCTTGTGAGTTTTGTGTACAGTGACTACAAGTCTCCTATAGGTGATGTAGCACATACATACCTCTCAAGCTGTTTCATGGGACAGTATGGGCCAAGTAATAACAAATGTAGGTACACAACTAGACAGAACACTTGCACATCATGTGGACTTATATAACTACCAAGGTGTTCTGTAAGCAGATTTGGTAATACTTTGCATTCCAGGTAATCATTTTTGTGGTAATCTTGTGACAGACGGATTACGCAATGTTAATTACAGTACAATAAATTGTGACACTTGAGAGACATGTTTATGTACAGTTCATAAACTAGATGGGAGTCATGCCTTAGTTGCCAGGCATGGGAATAGAACCCAATACTGACTGCAGGGGACATCTGCAAATAATATAATAATTGACTGCAGCAACTTAGTGCATACATGCAAAGAATACAGACATACTGGAAATAGACAGATTTATTTATGAAACAGCAATGCTGGTGAACATGTTATTCTTATTGATTTAAAAACTCTATGAAATCTAAACACAATATCTGCCCATTACATGGGCTACCTCAATCATATACCTTTTGTTCTTGGGGATCGATAAAATGTGAGCTGGAGATAACCTTAAACCATACTATGAGTTGAGCAATACAAGTTACAGGACATTCTTTTTGCATGCTAGAACTATTACAGTGTTATAAATGACTGCACTGACAGTAGACCACACATGCATGGAATACAACCGTACTGCATTTATTAAAACAGCTTTATTTCAGTATCAACAATACTGGTGAACATTTTGTTTTGTTATTGCTTTGAAATATCTTTGAAGTACACACACAATATCTGCCCGTGGAGTGGGCTACCTCACCCATATACCTTTATTACCTAAAGTAAGAGGAGAAGAGAACATTATGTGACTGATATTGGCCTGGTGACAGCCTTAGACAGTACTATGCGTTAAGCAATGCAGTTCGCAGGCCATTAGTGTTGTATTCTACAGCTATTACAGTATTACACTTGACTGCAGCAACTTTACCATAGACAATCAATGCATACAGCTCTACTACAATGGTTATGACAACACAATCCTGCTGAACACCATTTTGCTTACTATTATTGGTATTGTTTATTGTTTATTGAACTTTAGTTGTCATTGTTCATGTATTGCACTACAGCTCTAATTGCCTATTTATTGCACTACAGTTCTGCTTGACCATTTATTGAACTACAGTTTTTCTTGTGTGTACTTTATTAGAGCACATGCTTTACTCTTTTCTGCTTTTTGCAATACAGTTAGCATACTAAATCTGTACTGACCACACTCACAGTGAAACCTGGCCAAGCGCCCAGAATGGGACTCGACACTGCGAGCCCTCCCAGCTGCAAGCTGTTGGGAGAGATGCATACCAGTTTTGCAGACATTCAGCTTGTATATTGATAAAACAGAGGAAAAATTACTTACATATTTGTGAGGCATTTCCTGCTGTTGCTTCTTGGTTCCCCTCCTCCTCTTTTTCAGGTTATCATAATGGTCTTGACACTGCTCAGCTGTGTGGGGGGATACCAGTAACACTGGTGAGTTCCCTGGCCAAATGGTCCCAGACCTCTGCCTTATACTTCGAGCCTGGAATCCACCCTGCATCAGCCAGGGTTCATGGTGTTTAACCAGGAGCTCAACCATGACCCTGGACTCCCGAATACCCCATCTCTGCGCCCAAAAGTGCACACCTTCACCAACACCAACAGTCATACCAACAGTTGATTGAACTCCAGTGAATGATGCAGAATTCCCACCTATTGGGCTTAATATAGGCAGTTTTCCCACCCTTACAAGTCATTGAGCAGCGTTCAAAAAAATGCTGTGTCACTTAGCAGCACCCAAACCAGCTAAGCAAAGCCAAGCAGTGCAAAAACTCACAGAACAGTGGTTTTAGTGAGGCTTAGCACCACGTAAACAGTGGTAGCCATTAGTATATTTATGCACTGCTTAGCATGAATGAGTAGTGCTTAACAAAGCACAGCAGTGCCAAAATTCACAATAGTTTAATGAAATTAAAGAAAAATAGTACATTCATTTACAGACATATTCTTCCTGTTATGGACTTGAACCTAGGACCTACTACACATAAGACTGTAACTCTACCCTTGTAGCTAGATGAATGTTATGAAAACTAATATACCTTCACATATACTATTAGGCTACCTGTTATCATTGCTGAACACCATGCCACACCTCACAAACATGCTTAAACACACCTATAAATAAATAAATAAGTAATTACATCCAGTTTCTATTTTTAGATGTTTGTCAGGTGTTGGCTATGTATATATAAGCTCCGCTTGGCTCTGCTGTGCTCTGCTCCATGCCACGCAAATGGCAATTGAAAAAAAGAGAGAAAAAATTTAATTATGGTAATTAATTATATCCGGTTTCTATTTTTAGATGTCTGGCAGGTGTTATCTGTCTATGTGTGAGCACAGCTTGGCATTGCTGCTCTCTGTGCCAAACTTCGCAACCATGCAGTTAAAAAAAAACAACATAAAAAATCCTAAAAATGACATATACATTTGACACACTTCAGAACATTACAACAGTGACAGCAAGTATTAGAGGGAGCCTCACACTCATCTGCAGCCATGGGTAGCTGCTACAACTCTGCCTACACTGATTCAATATCGATGTTCCTCGACTCTCCCTCGGCAGTGCGCCATCATTAATATACATGGGGGGAACCGTCTAGGGGGAACCGTGGCCGTGTACACGGATACATTCCATGTAGATTCTACACTGTGCCTACATGGATTTTATTAAATCCTGGGGAGGGTGAAATAAAACATATGTGTTTTAAAAAGAATGCTTTTGAAGTTCATTAGGACAAAGTTAGGTAAATGACACTCAAGCAAACTATGGTATAATAAAATACGTATGTTCTGATGATGAGGTCTTGGAAAATATGCCTTCATGAGGCTGTGCTGAAAGAAAATGTGAAAATATTGAAAAAGACCAACAGAAAAACGATACCAGACCTCCTGACTGTAATTGTTTTCGAGGAGTTTACCTATTGTCAGGACTGATTTATTGCTGCGTATGACGTACCTATTTTTGGAGTTACGTCCCAATTTTCAGACCAGATTTGCCTATTCATTAAATTTTCTGAATCTTCTATAATCATGTGATTTTTGAATCTGTCTGTTGCACTGAAAATGACACTGCATAAACAACATACTAGTGGCACCAATAATTTAAAGACAGAGGACACGCATGAAGCAAAAATACCTTTGCAGTACAGTTCACTAAAGTAAAATTCAACCTAATTAAAAAAACAGCATGGGAGGCAATTCTTTTTAATCTATGTCAAAAAGACCAGAAAAAAATATGGTCTGTTTGGTTTGGAAAAAGAAATATTTTATTTTATGCAGGCTACCTTCTGTGCTGTGTTTTATTGGTTTGCATATTAAAAAGAGACCATAGCTGTATTCATAATTTTACAGATGCAAAGTCAAGGTTCTTCAAAGTCATATCATTCCTTATGTTGTATATGCTAATGTGGGACAAGAATAACAAATTGCTGGAGAAAAAATATAACTGCTGTGACAAGTTCAGAATGAGGTAATACTATGACACTTTACAGAAAGCTGATGGAACTATTTGGCTGTGTGTGGATTCTACATCAGTATGCATAGCTCACTTAAAATGCTATATCTTTAGAATGGTACCCTATTTCTAGAATGGAAGACCTTTCTGTAATGCTAACATAGGATCAAAGATTTTTAAAGGTATACAATTCATCCTTGACAATAAATGCATTTGTATAATCAGCCTAAAAAATATCTGACTATAATTACTTACCAAACCTAACAACCATGTTTAACCCTATGCCTCATTTGTTACTCAGAAATGTGCTGCAGTCTTGATGTGAAGAACAAGAAATAACATTTCATGGTACTTATGTGTTATAGCAACCAGATTTTTAATGGCAAAAAAACGGTTGCTTAACGATCATGACATATGGCCATTAATGTTGTACAAATGTTGTTTACATTATACTACTTTTTGTGGGTAAGACCTTACGTTTGTATGGTGTTGGACTTTTTATTATAAATAATTTCATGTCATTTCACTGTCACTTGCTGAGGATTGCCAGTGCCGCAACTATTTGATTGGCCCACAAAATTAGAAACAATTCTGATTGTCGAATAAATCGTTTGCTTTTTTTGTTCTTTTTCATTTTGGGGGGTCATTTCACATTTATGAAGTAGGTATTGGAAAGGGTTAGGTAGAGTGATGTATCATTTGTCGAAACACAGAATAATTCTTACGTTATCTCTGTTTATGGAAAGACTTTTAGTATGCAACCATGGCATTTTGACAGCATGTGAAAAAGGAATGCTGCTTTCAGGATTGTAATGAATATTTTCCTTAACTTACACAGTAGAAATGGTTTATGGGATTTCAAAACCCTAGCCATACTGCATCACCTGCAAGGCTTGGATTACTACGAGTACATTGTTCTATGTTACTATACGGTTGAACTGGCTAAACTGGACCCAACGCTTCTTGATCTGTATGAAAAGTGCACCCCTGCATTCTATTACTACCAAATTAAAACAGTTTGCATTGCGGTGTGCAGCACACTTTGGCCATGCAACCTGCTGTGGAGCAATGAAACAGATCCATTCCTTTGTAGCATATCAAGTTTATTTAACTTGTTAGTAATAAAACAACCATATTTCATGATTGTTAAGCAACCGGTATTGCCATTAAAAATCTGGTTGCGATAATACGTAAGTACCCATTTCATAAACCAAAAATGTTGGTACTTATTGAAGCATTACTTATTTTCTGCAAATTCTACGGTGAGTTGTTTACAGCATTGTTGCTGTTGCCTGCCACTTAGTTTCTGACTTATGTATTAACATTTTTGAATTATTAAATGGGTTAAACTTTCTTTTAGAATTGTAAACACCCATCTACCTTCAAAGAGCAGATTGCTGGAAAAGAAACAGTAGACTGTACACTATTTGGTTCTACAAGGGTGTTCATTTGTAAACAAATGACAACAGTAGTTATGGGTGGTGTGTATTGGGATTTGAATAAACCATTTTGAATGATACTGGCTTAATTTACAGTAGGTCAGACAATTTTCTGCACAGTATCTTGACAGGCTGAATGTGGGATGCTGTGTTAGCTGAAACACAAGGTATTATGTGTTGGGCAGAGCTTTTTGCAGATGTCCTCTACTAGTGGCCAGCAATTCAATGCTTGACGTTTTTTCTTCAAAGATTTCCCATTAATTAAGAGAATGCAAGACTGCAGTTCATAATACTATTGTTTTCACCCTTACAGTATGTTTCTCATTTCCCCATGGTTATTCAGCTGTGGAGCCAAGGTTGGGGGATGTCCCCCACATAGGGAATGCAGGGCGGCTTGTACTTCAAAATGTGGTGCTAGATCTAGTTTGATGAAAGATACAGATTTTTTTCTCCATCTTTTTCAGAAGATGCTGCATTTGACAGATTTTGCACCAATGAATCCTTGTGGATCAACCTTTGCACAAGACATCTATATGGCTAGTAAATACATGGTTTAAAATATTTATGTATCAAAAGTAGATGGCTATCATTTCATAAATATTTTAGAATCTGTGAAAATTAGAAAAAAATGTGCAAAATATGTTTATGCAACTCTTTTTTTGTCTTAATCCTTTTTTTCTTTCCTTCTTTCTTTGTTTTACTTGTGCTCTCCTGCAGGACCTTCTCTGATGGCTCCTCTGCCTGCATGCAAATGCCCACCCTTCATTCTAGGGGATGAGCCCCAGGCATAACCAAGCTAGATAAGAGCCCCACAGTCCATTTGTTACTTCCTGGGAATACCGGACAGCCCACCATTCCTCATTTGAGAGTTAGTTGGGTGGTTGGTAGCAGGCTAGCTTGCTGGTCCTGCAGGGTGGCCTACCCCCTCCAGTTTTTCTGAACTCCACTGTTGCTGCCCTCTGAGAATAAGCATGGCTCTACAGGCTGAATTTCCTTCAATTTAGAGTGCTTATGTAGTTCAACACTGTAGGCTTGGGAGATTCGGACTTTATTGGATGTTACACCCAGTGATCTTACTAGTTGTCACCTATGTGGCAAGCCAGAACCACCTCTTTTTCCCTCAGGATGGGGAACCAACAGTAGCCACTGACTCCCATCCTTCCTGGCCAGCTTCTACAGGCTGCTGATCTGATAATCATACTTTGGTCTCCTGCATCATAGTACTGGATTTATCTTTATTGTAAATCCATTACTATGATGCAGGAGACCAAAGTAATGGATTTATCTTTATGATATGGAGCTGGTTAATACAGTTATTTTCTTTTTCTTTTCCTTTTTCTTGATTTCTACTGACAATTTGATTTTTGCCTGAAAATATTAGAACTAAATGTTAGGAGTGCAGTATAAATTGGAATACATTCATTTTATTATTCCCTAGAAAACTAACACTGTTTCAGTTGCACAAATACAGTAAGTAAACATACACGTCAGTTGCAAAATATACAGAAGAGCATTCAGCAAAAGTGAGCCTTGAGAAGCCAAATACTGTTTTTAGGTGAACAAGTTTGGACTTGCTAGTTGTGACCATCTTACATTGTGATTTCTGGTCTGCTCCTGGTTTCAGTAACTCTTTGCACAGTGTGATTGTCTTCCCTGTATCCTCACGGGTTTATACAGGCTGTTTGTTTTTCTTTCCCATATCTGAAATGCATGGTCTTGGATGAATTTATGATTCTGTAATGTGTGTGTATGCTGTGTGTGAGGGTACGTCTTCATTTTTTGATGGACTAGTATTCCATCAAGGAATGGCTCACTTTTTTTCATGCATTGCCTGTCAGGATAGGTGTTGAGTCCATCTTCCATGCTGATCACCCCACTGCTTATTGCCAAATTCTGTGGCATGTAAATAGCTGTAGAGGTGCACGTGCCCCCCTTAAAAATAAATACACTACTAAATTCAAAAATAATCCCTATGGTGGAACCCAAGTATAAAAGGGCTCTATAGAAAAGAAAAAAATCATTGCACGCAAAATTAAACCTAACTCTCAAGATGACAAAATGTTCTTGCTAAACTAAATAAGAACTTCTGGACCCTGATAAAATCAATCAAAGCCAAATATGAGGTAAATATAGCCACCCAGGTGAAGGATAACCACAAAGTCTTCTTTAATTATATTACAAATACCATTAACAATACCCAGCACTGGGCAGATGATATCACATACTCAGACCCAGAGGACATAGCCAATCTACTAGTGGGAGAATGTAACTCAGTCTTCATCCTCTCTGCCTACCAGAATTCTCAGATCCCTTACTCACACCTAGACTGTACCCCCATAAAGCTCCCAAGAACAGGCACTTAAGGTGCTATTTAGGGCCAAGAACACTGCATTTGTGGGTCCAGACAACATACCAGGCTATCTACTGGTCAGCCTGAAGCATGAGTTGTCTGATTCCCTGCAGAGGCTATTCACTGTTAGCCTCAAAACAGATTTCATGCGTTACGAATGGAGCAAAGTAGCAGTTATTCCCTTACACAAAGGTGGGGCTTCAATATACCCAGGTAATTATAGACCCATAAGTCTGACCAATCTCATCAATAAGGCTATGGAAAGGATCATTGTTTATTTAATAAACAGTGATATAAATAACCTACAGCCTGTCAACCAAACCAAGTTTCAGTTTATCAGTGGAAGGTCCTGGCTACTTACCCTAGTTAATTTCTTTAAAAAAATGTACTTAAGCAATGGACAAGGACAGAAGAGTGCACACCACATATCGAGACCAAACAAAAGAGTTTTTCACTATTATTCACTCAGGTGTCATAGAGAAACTCTTCCAGCTAAATATCTGCCCCTATATATCTGGATGGATAGGAAATTGACTTAAAAGTGGAACCAAGGAAGTTAGGGTGGGCAGCTCTACCCCTGTCAAAAGCCCTGTCACTAGCTGGGTACCCCAGGGTTCTGCTACTGGGCCACTCTTCTTTGTTATTTACTTTTCAGCAGTCAAAACTAATGCTAAGGGTTTGTGACTGACCAGATGACTGCAAACTTGGTGCCATCATAAACTCCCCAGAGGACACCAAGATCCACCAAGAAGGCCTGTCCTGAACAAATAGCTGGTGTCAAAACTATGGGCTAAAACTAAATGTGAAGACGTGTATAATCATATTCTTTAGCAAACATGACACCCCTTACAGCTATCACATTGGCAAGACACCCTTGAAAATTGATCCTATAGTTAGGGATCTGGGAGACTATGTTGACAATGAACTGTCCTTTGACCGCTATGTATCCACTGTCGTAAAGAAGTCCTTTTTCATTGCACTGTTTATAGCTAAAGATATAACAGCTAGATTTAGGGGTGGGATTATTACACTGTGTATGGTACACATTAGGCCAATCACTTAGTATAATGTTCCTTTCAGTATGTGCTTGTTCAAACACTTGTCATAAGTGGAATGACTGGTGCTTTCTTACTTAAAAAAATCAAAGACCTAAATTGTAAAAACTCTGCAGGCCATCTTAAGACTTTATCCCTCTTCTCAGTATCATACAAGCGCCAACAGACTGTATTCTGTTAGGCCTATTGCACATTTACAAGTCCAGTGGTATCATAAACACCAAAATATATAGGAAACCACAAACTTACCACAACTTTAGCACCCCTGTCCCTCATGGATAGGAGGAAGGTGTAAACATCCTAACATATCCTTGCTTGTTCCATCTCTGGATTATTTACATGCAAATGTAAGGGCATAAAAAAACTGTCAGGGGAATATAAAGCTAGGCTTAATAACAACCTCACATATCAGTAGCCTAGTAAATACCTATGATTCTATGAGTCTTCCACAGTAATGAATAGGATAATTTGGTATCAGAGACTGAATGAATGAATAATTAAATGAATGAATGAAGGAATGATGATACCTAGACATACAAAAGGTGCATATGTGCATATTTTCCTAAGATTTTTAACAGGTTTTGCATCCTGACATCTTTCCTCATCTTCTTGTATTAAACTTTTACTGTCTTTTTTCCTTTACTCTTATTAATTCCTTAATATTTGGACAATTGGTACTCTGAATTTATTTACTTGTGTATATTGTACTCTGAATTTTTGTACTTATCAACATTTTTTACTGTGAATTTATTGTACTTATATAATTTGTATTGTGGAACTTTTCTCCCAGGGCCTCTGCTGAAAAAGGGCGCACGCTCAGTCACACTATCCCGGTCAACAAATGTCAAATAAAATAAATAAATGTTCATGGCAATATCAAGAGACACTATTGATAACAAAATGCTTTCTCAGCAACACTGTGATTAGAACCGATGACCTTTATAGAAAATGTGGAAATGTTTTGGATCCCGTATTATGAAGGAGTGAGGAGGACAGATAAGGTTTATATGACTTGTGAGCTACATCATTTCTGCTTTGTTTCACATAAATAGTAGCGACTAGTATTTCAACCTATATCACACAAATGCACACTAGCCCTGCAAAGCTTTCATTAACAAAACAGCATCTACTCAACAATTATAATCACTTTGGTGTATACACCTCATGTAACTGTGATAAAAAAAGAATGCCTCTCAACATCTCAGTGCAAGATTTAAAGACAAAGTCAAAAATAATGAAGAACAAAGACCCAAACTCAGAGACATGTTTTAAATATCACTCTTAGAAACTTGCTAGACAAGTTTTTCGATTAGCATGCATTTTTGAAAGATATAATGAATGGGTGTGCCTTCTTTGAAGGTTGGGCATCGGGCTGGCAACTCAGCACTGTAAAAATCAACTGCCAGTCATTAGCGGACCAGAGTTCCACTGTGGCGACCCTTACGCTGAAAGACATACTACATGATGAAGCCTGAAACTCAAATAACTCAGTCATGCTTAGTAACTACATTCATTAATGATTTGCCAGAAAACCACAAATGTTATAAGGGACTAACAAAAACTATGAGGTAAAATCAGGAACATTCTGTAAAATCATGAATGATTGAGCGATACATACATTGTTTTGCTTCACACATATCATAGCCACAATTATTCCAATGTCTTTCAAATATTTGCATGCTAGTCCTATAAATCAAAATGGTTGAATAAGAAAATGACAAGAAAGTAAGTTACTTTCATCCATAAACAGCCTCCACCCTCTCCACTCGGCATATAAAACCACTTTACTGAGTACACCTCATCTGACTGTGAGTAAAATAAAAACAAGCTTCAACCTCTTAACACAAGAATCAGGGACAAAGCCAAAAAGTAACAAAGGACAAAGGCCCACACAATAGGAAATGATTATTATCATGTATTTCTGTTGCTCTTGGAGAGTGACAAACTTTCTGGATCTTCTGTTACATTAGCTTTGAATGAATGTGCCATTTTCCAGTTGCAGGAGTACCTTTTCTCAAGAATTCCAGGTAGAGCTATACCTGATAGGGGACAAAGGCCAAAAATCAGGGATGATTTTTAAATAATACTGGTGATAGCTCTAAACCTTCCATCTCCAAAATGTGGAATAGCACCTCTTGTAGTGTGTAAAACATGTATGTTTCCAGGGGATATAGATGGAGCCATTACTAACACCTAGGTGACCAGAGATTGCCTAGTAACTCAGGTGCTGTTGGAGTCAGGGAGGGAAGGAGGAATGGGCAAGAGTGGCTTTGCTGTCCTGACCACTTTGTGAGGAAGGGGTTTCTGTCCATGATAAAGACACATCCACAGAATGGGAATGTGCCATAGTTGTATAACAGATTACAAGTAAAACTAAGGTATCTGAGAAGGCAGAGCTGGAGGATGTTGTGTACAGTGATGTCACTAACTCCGTCTAGTTGGGGCATACAACAAATTCCTCCCAGGCATGTAGGCAAGTGTATATGATACTATAGGCTTCTCCTCCCAACATTTCTTGCCCAACCTACCATTGGTGCAGTCCCAGCCCCAAGGATTAATACCAGGGACACTTAGGGATAACCGGGGAAGCCAGATAGCTGATGGTCAGCCATGGGGCAGGCAAATGGGAATGAAAAAAAAGACAATTTGGAACAAATAAGCAAAATGTGGAACAATTACTAACAACCTACTAACATCTTCAGCCAGGAAGCTTACAGTATGGTTCGAATGAATTACTTTATAGCTATAAAAAGTTATTTTAATGATTTAATATGCTGAATTATTATTTACCAAGGATGTCAATTAAAAAAGTTTTTAAAAAATCTACAACCAGCAACAGTAAAAAGATTTTAATGTAAAACAGCACATAAAACAACACTCTGGCGCCTTGGCTCACAGCCTTCCAGGAGTACTACAAAAGCTCAGATGCAAAGCATCTTATATAATCCACTTGATCAACACTAATTACACAACTACTGCTTCCAAATAATTTCTAAATTTAAACCTACAGCCAACATTGTATCAAACTTTAAAATGTAGATTGATTCCTTATAAAGTAATTTCTCTTTAATACTGCACATTTTACCAACTTGTATAAATATTTGTTCCAAAACACAACCCTGTAGTAAAGAAAAATTACTATCATGTTTTTCTTTAAAATGCATAGCAATATTACTTTCAGTTTTTTTTTTATGTCCCTAATATGTTCTTGTAGTCTGGTTCTAAATTTCCTTTTACTTTCTCCTATATAATATGAATTACTCCTGAAAGGCTGTGAGTCGAGTTGAGTGTTTTAAATCTTTTTACTGTGGCTGGCTGTGGATTTTTTACTTCTTTTCTTGAGTTGTTCTGCTTAAAAAAGTTCTTAGAACTGAATGTGTGAGAGAGACAGATGCTTCCAATGTGAAACCATGAGGAACATGGATTTTTTAAGACTTAGAATGAGGAGCAGTCTTCATTATGAGGTACACTTAAGCAATGTGAATGACACTGGCAATTCACTTAAAATGTTAATAGAATATTGGGTCTTGCATCAACATGCATTTTCTGAACAATACGTATGAAAATAATACCTGGCATTATTGACTACAATCCACTGTGATTTAACAGAAAAATAAAACTTGTTTTGAGGGAGTAGGCAAAAATATAAAGCAAAATTGTGCAAAATTCTGGACTCACACACTATAGTAATTGCAATCCTTATCAATATGTCATGAAACATTATTTTACAAGGAACCAAACAAAAGATTAATGTAAATAAAATCTGGGATGTTCTGCAAAATCATTTTACTTGCCTGCTGCCATAAATTTATAGCTGTTCTAATTTCACACCACAATCATCATTCAAAACTCCACTGAAAATGCTATCATCTTCTTAGTGTCTAGAGTCATGAGTAGCATGTACTGCATGTGTGCAAACCACCATTACAGTAAATTCTGCCACCCAAGTATAAGCAAATACTCACAATGTCATTTAAAGACCAACTAAAATAAACAGTGGCAGATTACATTGTAATAACTGCAATCCTCTATGATATTCCATTAAACATTATTTTACAAGGAACCAACCAAAATCTGGGACCTTCTGTGAAATCAGTGTACTTGCCTGCAGCCATATAGGTATAGCTATCCCACTTAACACATAACCATCATTACTCAAATCTCCCATTTAAATGTTCCTAATTTTGCAGAATGTTTCTGATTTTGCCTCATATTTTTGGTTTGTTCTTAAAATTTGTGCTTTTCCTAGCAAGTAACTGATAATTATAGTCACTAAGTATGACAGATAATTACATTTTAGACTAAATGGCTGTAATTCAGAGTATCACTTGACAGCATAAAATTTCACTGCTGGAGGAAAAAGTTAATTCTGTCAAGACAGCAACCACCTATTCACTCCAGTGGAAGCAGTCGGTGTGCGGGTAAGTTAAGCAAAGATGGGGGGGGGGTGTTACCATTTGCATTTGTGGTGACATGTTTGTGCATTTCAGTAGGGACATGAATGAAGCTGGTTGAATGTGTGTGTGTGTGTGTGTGTGTGTGTGTGTGTGTGTGTGTGTGTGTGTGTGCGTGCACTCACATGCATGCGCAAGTGTGCATTAGTGTCAAAATATCTGTGTGAAGAGGTGCTTTACCAACAACATGTATGGGCCACTAAGGAGAACACTACCACTGTCAGATATAACAGCATTTGTGTTGACAAGTGTGTGATTTAGAGACATGCTAGTGAAGATGGTAATGAAGTCTTTCTCACTGCAGGTATAGCTGTCTCTGACAGTATACATTCATCTGAGCATCCACACCAACCTCGAACGGGTGTAACGCCGAATCAGAATGTCGAATTTGAAAGTGGGGAATGGTAGGAATGTTGTATGAAACACCAAATGTGACATTTCCGACTGCTCTACCACCTAAACAAGTGCTACCATGGGTCAAAAGGGTGGGGGTATTGTGTGTTTCGTCTATCTCCGGTTCGCAATTGTGAGAACCTGCTGCACTGCTTTCACACATTTTCCGATCAGCCATCCACCGGCCAATTAAATGTATGTATACCATCTCTGACTTGCATTTTCTCACCTTTGAGGTAATTATCCTGCCCGCAGTAGGCATGTACTGCAAGTCATGAGTATTAATGTATCCTAGAGCATATCCTTCAGAAAATGCTTGCTAATTCAAAAAGCTATTATTATCACAAGCTTTTTAGGTATAGTAAAGCAATATTTAAAATCTGTCACTGATTTCTGGGGTTTAATCCCTCCTTATGTTTTGATTTTGTTCCTGATTCTTGCTATAAGATGTTGAGACATGTTATTTTTGTCACAATCAGATTGGGTATATACATAGCAAAGGAGCTAACTTTTGGTTTGGGGTGGGATCTGTCTATGGTGAGAATAAGCTACCTGTTATTGTTTGCTAAGCGTAAACATATGGCTTTGCAGGACCAGTGTGCATTTGTGTTAAGTAACTTGGAATACTTGGGCTACTGTGTGTTTGTGTGGAGCAAACTTGAAATACATTAATTATTGCATCATAATTGTCTGATTTTGGTAAAAATAAATGTCTGAGGTTTACACAGTGGACAATGGGGCTATAAACAATAGCTGATCATAATGTCATAATCACGTTAAGTAATCTTTAATATGGCTTTGCAGGAGTACTTTGCACTTGTGTAAAGCAAATTGGAATACTTTGCTGTGACAATTGTTTTGTCACAATCAGACATGGGGGATTATGCTTGGATCTCTGATCATGACCAACCTACATATTTATTTATTTATTTTTATTTTACACTTGTTGACCGGGTTAGTCCGACTGAGCTGAGTAGCCCATTTTCAGCAGAGACCTGGGGAGAAAAGCTCCACAGTAAAATACAATTGTTATACAGAGAAAATTAGATAATAAGCAATAATTATTATATGATATATACATACAATGTGAGTGTGTTTTGCACAAGTAGTTGGCAAAGAGGTTGTGACAAGTAAACATAATACCAATACAAAAATACATTATTGACAACAGCAATATTACAAAAGAGTTTGTTGTCATTTTGGCATATATTGATTCTGTGGAAGGGAAAATGAGAGAAATGGAGTGGAAGAGTGATAGCTAAAGGAGGTTAAAGGCTAAGATAAGATTGTAAGTTAGATAATAGCTCAAGGAAGGAGGCTAGTGAGATTAAACAGGAAGAGAGTTAGTGAGAGGGGAGAAGGTAAAGCAGTCTTAGATGCATGGGAAAGTAGATTAAGGATGATGAGTGAGACATGGATGCCAAGAAAGTCACCTAGAGGGGTGATTGTTTCATCCACATTGACAACACAAAGGTTATGTTCAGTGATGCACAATGATAATTCTGTGTGGTGCACAGAGTTTTACTTGCTCCTTGGACTACTTGTTACAGAAAGACAAACTATCAGAGCATGGAATGATTATCAGTTTTCAAAGCCTTTGTAAGCCAGGAATCTTTTTAGCACTGCCAAATAGACAGCAGGCAGAAATAAAATATCCCTCTAAAGAATGAACAGCTTTAAAAGCTGTTAGGCACTTTGTTCTGCATCATCTTTTGTGTACTCGTGTGGCAGTGTAAAGTATTTACCTGCTTCCAAAGGTGTAATTTATGAATACCAGCATTGTTGGATGACAGTAGTTTGTTATAAACAAGAAAAAAAACATTCAGACAGTAAGGTGAACCCAAAAAGAACATGTGCATTTACACATGGGCCCAAAAAAGTGTGTGTATGGGAGGTCCATGGTTTAAAAACTTCACAGGGTCCAAGGTACACTTAATCTGTCATTGAGTGTAAGGTAAATGCTTTAGACCCCATAGAAATACTGTCATATCATAATGGAGAAACAACTGACATAATAGAATATGAAGAATGGTTTAGGCAATGATGATCATGTACATTAATATAAACTGACCTGTATGGCATGTCATTGTAGATTAGTGCATTCAAGGAGAAAGTACTGTTCTATAAGTAAACGTATCATAACTGTAGATATCCATATGATCACTGCTGCAATAGCCATAGCTGTATGGGTTAAATCATGTCAAGGATGTAATAGCTGTCCAGCTTCTAAAGCTTCAGGGCATCTTCCTTGTGCTCAAACTTTCAAGTCAGTTAGAGCTGAGTTGATTAAAAGACAAGTTTGGCCGCCATGCCCTTCAGAACTTTCCTGCCAACAGATAGAGGGAGGCTTAGCCCTGAAAGGACAATGCTAGGAAGAGCAAAAAATAAACAAACATACCCTGGTGTAAACAATAATTATAATAATAATAATAATAATACATAAATAAGGGCATGGCGGGAGGGAGTGGCTACTGCAGCGGTAATCTGATGAACATCTACTGTTATGGTAAGTTTACTTACACAACTGTACTATTTTCATCATTTTGATCACTGCTGCAGTAGTCTTGGCTATGTGGGTAGACTACTGTAGCTTACTACACTCGGGAGGTGGAAGGAGAAGGGTCCAGGAGTCTAGTAGAAATCAAGCTGTAGCGCTTTCCATCAAGCTACAGATGAAGCTAAGGCCCTGATAGAGCGGACTTTGACCCTACCTGGAAAAAAATCTTTTGTGGTAAGTATAAAAAATGTAATAACCTTAGACAACCATTTGGAAACTGTCTGTATTGATACAGGTTGTCTGTTCTTCTTATCCTCACAAGAAAAGAACAGCATCAATTTAGTGCCAGTGAACTCTCCAGGTACGGAGTATACTTTCTCCCTTATTATTAAGATCAGTAAAGAAAATGGTGGAATTGATCATTTGGCTTAAATTAAGCTCACATACCACATTAGGCATAAAAGAAAGAACTGTTCTCAAAGAAAACCTGTCTCTTTGGCAGGAGCGGCCTTAGGTCAACTGGTGCCCTAGGCAAAAGGGTTCCAAGGCGCCCCTCACCACACCAACCGGTGACTGCATCCTGGTCTACCTACACCAAATATATACTGGAAAAGTGCCCCTACTAGAGCGGCGCCCTAGGCAGCCGCCTAGTTGGCCTATGCCTAAGGCCGGCTATGCTCTTTGGAAAACGAGGTAGGGTTGACTCACCATAAGAACTTGCAACTCAGATAATCTCCTTGCAGATTTTAGAACTATAAGTAAAACTGTTTACAATGTTAAGAACCTCACATTGGCAAGATTAACTGATTCAAATGGATCAAGTGTCAGCTTTTCTAACATGAAATTATGATTCCAAGAAATGATCACTCATATTCTTGGAAGCCCCTTAAGTAAAACCCCTTTAAAAAAAAATGACATGAGAGAGCCTTGAAAGAGGAGGATCTATGGATAGACATGCTGAAATGGCCAGTAAGTGAACCTTGATGGAGAAGTAAAAAAGGCCATAGGAAAGTAACTCACACCAGTATCGTAAAATGAGAGAACAACTAACCCTGAATGGGTGCCGGTTATGTTGTTGTTAGCAATAACTAGAAAACCTTTTCCCTTTTGCCAGTGTATGATTTTTTAGTATAAGGCTTTCTTGCCTCCTTTAGTATCTCCTGCATGCCCTCAGAAAAAAAATGCCTAAAGGAAGATGTGACCCTATCATGCAGGCAGTCAGCTGAAGTTGATTAGAGTGGGGGTGCATCAAACACCCCTAATCTTGTAAGAGTAGATACATTTTTAAGGAAGCTTGTGGAATTCCACCTGACCATTTCCAAAAGAAGTGAGAACCACTGTTGCAGAGGCCAGAAAGGGAGTGACCGCAAAGATTTTGGGGACTCCTTCAGAATCCTAAAATGTACCCTGGATATCAGATGAAAGAGTGGAGAAGGATACAGAAACATTCCTGTCAAAGAAAAAAAGAAAAAAAAATTCTGTCTTCCAGGCCTTCTAGCATGGAGTGCTGGAGCAGGATCCTGCCAGCTCATTATTTAGAAAGGAGGCAAATGGGTCTACTAGAGGAACTCACCACAGATGGATCAAATCTTGGAAGACCCTCAATCTAATTTACATATGTGAGGGTCTTCCCTATCCTGTTCAGCTTATCTAAACAGACTTTAATAAATCCAAATCACAAGGTCACAAAACTTTTGGAATTGTGTCCTTCAATGTGTAAAGAAAGAGATTTTCAGCCTCATTTAAACATAATCAGTATAAAATCACATGACATAGCTCATTAGACTAGAAAAGTCTTCTTAAAGGTACACCTTAAAAATCTAGAGTATCAATATATAACATAAAGAATGCATAATATAACATAAAAATACAAAATACATATACAGATAAAAAAATCTGAAAATTTTGAAAATGCAACAAACTATTTAGAAGTTACAATAGAAAGGGAAGAGAATGTCATTACCATGTATATTTATAAAAAGGAATTACATGCCGACAAGTACACACACAGGACTAGTATGCACGCTGCCCATGTATTTAAAGGTGTATTAAAGAGTCAGCTGTTGCGGGTCAGTAGATTAAATACCAGTAATGAGAGATGTGAACAACAAATGGATGAGATGATCTCTGACTTTAAGGAGAGGGGTTAGCATGCTGACCACCTGGAAGATCTGAAAATAGAAATACTAAATAAGAGAGACAATATAGCTAAACCCTAGTTCTCTGATAATAGTTCTGCTCAAAGCAGTAATACTACCAGAAAGAGATATGGGCATTTATGCTATCAGACAATGTATAATAAGAGAACGAAAAATATTATTTCAAGAAACTGGAGCCTACTGTCCTCAGTACCAGGGAAAGGGAATATTATAGGTGAGAAACCTAATTTTTCCAATAGAAACTGCAATACTTTGAAGAAATGCCTACTTTATAAAGACTTATAGTTGAAAGAGAATAGACCAATTAACAGAGTAGGGACTTTTCCATGTTGTTCTGATATGCTGTCTTATAATGAATTTATATACTCCAAACCAGGAAACAATATGTCTTTAAAGCACCGGCTACATACAGTACTAGCAACATTATCTACCTTGATACCTGTGTAGACAGTACCATATTTTATGTAGGTAACTCCACACATAGGTTGAAGGATAGAATTACTGAGCATAAATCAGACACCAGGAGGAAGGTGAACACAAATGCACTAGCAAAATGTCTTGAGGATGCTGGTTCTAAGCATAGATTTAAATTCCGTGTTATGAATGTTATATATATCCAAAGACTACGGGTGGTGATATTAATAATGTTCTAGAGATAAGTGGGTATGAATGGATGACATTACTCCCAGGCAGATGTTAAACCTGGAATTAATGTTAATAATATAAGTTTTAAACCAGTATTGAAAAAGAATCATATGGTTATAAAAAATAGCTAGAATGAATTTTCAGATGTTTTATCTGTATATGTATTTTGTATTTTTTATGTTATATTATGTATTTTTTATATTATATATTGATACTCTAGATTTTTAAAGTTATACCTTTAAAAAGAAATTTCTAGTTAAATGAGCAGTGTCATGTGATTTTATACTGACTGTGTTTAAATGAGGCTAAAAATCTTTTTCTTTACGCACTGAAGAAGGATGCAAGTCCGAAAGCTTTGTGACCTTGTAATTTGGATTTATTAAAGTCTGTTTGGATTGTATTTCTACATGTCAGGTGTTTCCTTTCACTGGACTTTTACTTCTGTTTGGATTTTTGGTTGTCTCAGTGAAGGTTTACCTTCTATTGCTTTGTTTTTGTCTTTTGGATCAGCCTTAGGCACTTGACAGATTTTCGATATGACACAGCCTGTATCTATGGGCTCTACTCAGAGCAATAATCATACTGGTCATTCTATCCATGGTATGTTGAATATACCAAACAATCCCTTGCTTGTACCACTCAAGGACTTTAACCCCTCTATTGATGTCTGTATGAGTGAACCAAACAAAACTTTCAAGGATAAGACTGAGGGCCTTGAGAAAAAGGTACACATTTTTAAAAATCTACAGTGGCAATGCTTTCAGTTTTTTGACCGACTTTCAATTGCCCTTGGGGTCTCAGGATACTAAAAGTGCCTTCCTATGGAAATGTGTACCCTGAGCTCCTACAAAAATGGCAGACTTT
This sequence comes from Protopterus annectens, assembly GCF_019279795.1. Taxonomy (NCBI): domain Eukaryota; kingdom Metazoa; phylum Chordata; order Ceratodontiformes; family Protopteridae; genus Protopterus; species Protopterus annectens. The sequence goes on along the minus strand of NC_056726.1, from coordinate 339,933,007 downwards.
AAATTTGAGGCTAAGTGTGTAGTATATGTCCCTGATGAATCAATTCTTCAGTAAAATTGAAGATGAATTGCATGTATCTTGAAAATGAACTGGTTAGCCTACCAGACCTTAATACTAATGTTGCTCTCTATAACACAATGCTTGACAAATTAGCTAAATCAAAGTAAACAAACAGGGGAAGAAAAACTGCTTAGGAATCGTAATGCTCAAAAGGGTTCTATGTATGACTTGAACATGTTTTCCACTCCGTCTAATACGCAACGAACTAATGACAGAATGAGAAATATCACCACCAACAAAACTCCTGCTCAGAATCTGAATAATATTAATCCTTGTACACCCCATCAGTCATCCTCAGTACTTGTGCCTAATATGGAGACAAACAAAATGGCTCATCCCACCGGGATTCTTCAACGGCCCCCTTTTCGCTTGCACCAACCAGAGAAAGTGAATGTGAAGAGGCTTGACCAATCTAGAGGCTGAGGAAAAGGAAGAGAAGAAGGAGGAGGAGGGACAAGATGGTAGAGCACCGGCCCACAAACACGGAGCCGATCAGAAAACACGGCTAACAAAACTCAGAGGTAGTGGTAAATTTACTGGATTATAATATCACCAATGATGACCTTGAACTACTATAGAAAGGATTAACGTTTTTTCCTTCTACTACTGATACGGTTGTGGAATCAATCACTGACCTCAAGGTATTTATTAGAAATTTGAATTTTAAACTTATTTTAAAGACACACTATCTTGTACTACACAAACTTGTGAACAAGCAAGTACCTTTGTACCAGCAAACCCCCTTAATTGAATGCATTTTCCACTGTTTGTGAAAGGGAGCTTTAACAAGCTTTATGCTCGGAAAGACTTAAGAAAATGGTGTAATTTAAAACCCAGTGAATATGAAGCACTTTTGAGGCTTCAGAACAGTAATGAAATTGTAATTAAACAAGCTGATAAGGGTGGGGCCGTAGTAATTATGAATAAGGTTGATTATGAAACAGCAATGAAAGAATTTTAAGTGACACTTCTATGTTTAAAGAAATTAGTATGAGTGATGTTAAAAAATGTATTTCTAATGTGAACCTTGTTGTTTATGAACTGCAGATCAATGGTGATATTTAATTATTTTTGCTTTCCATTTCCCATTACTCCTGTCATTTATGGCCTTCTCAAAATACATAAATGCCTTGAAAAACCTGTTATGAGGCTGACTGTATCTGCAGGTGGATAGGTCACTGAGCCTATCTCAATGCACCTCCCGCATGTTTTAAGTAAGTTTCTCCCTAAATTAAAAAGTTACATCAAGGGCACTAATGATTTTTTATACTACCTGCATGAATGGTATACAGTAAACTGTGAAGTGATTTATGTCTTTGTTACAATGGATATAAAATCACGTTTTATAGTCATTCCTAATAATTTTGCTATTGATAGCATAAGGCAGTTTTTATGTATACATGCAGAGATGTCAGGAAGGGAAACTGAAACTGTTTGTGAGCTGTTAGAATTGATTTTGAGCAACAACATATTCATGTTTCAGAATATTTTTCATCAGCAAGTGGGAGTAGCTACGGGTACGCCCATGGCCAATACGTATGCAAATGTTGTGGTTGGGCAATGGGAAGAGCAATTTGTCTACACAGGTCCATCGCAATTTGTAGACCACATTTTGTTTTATAAGCATTTTGTGGGTTACATTTTTCTAATTTGGAAAGGGGACATAGGAGAACTTGATAGTTTTGTTAACTATCTTAACAATCACACTAACTTTTTTGAGTTTAATATTTCTCATTATAAAAATGCAATGAACTACTTAGACATTAGAATAGAGAGGGAAGAGAATGTCATTACTACGTCTATTTATAAAAAGGAATTGCATACCAACAAGTACACACACAGGACTAGTATGCATGCTGACCATGTATTTAATGGTGTATTAAACAGTCAGCTATTGCGGGTCAGTAGATTAAATACTAGTAATGAGAGATGTGAACAACAAATGGATGAGATGATCTCTGACTTTAAGGAGAGGGCTTAGCATGCTGACCACCCAGAAGATCTGAAAATAAAAATACTGAATAAGAGACACAATATAGCTAAACCCTACTTCTCTGATAATAGTTCTGCTCAAAACAGTAATATTACTAGGAAGAAATATGAGCATTTACAATAGCCAACATCATATAATAGGAGGACAAAAGATGTTGAAAATATTATTTATTTATTTGTTTATTTATTTATTCATTGACAGTTGTTTACCGGAAAGTCCACTGGGCCGTAAAAAGCCCATTTTCAGTAGAGGCCTGGGGAGAAAAACTCCAGGATAAAAATAACAATTTAAGGTCATGTTTACATAGTAGCACAATATAATAAGCAAGAAAAATAAAACAGAAAAAATCCTGAGTATCCATAGAAACAAATTAAAATGTGCAAAATCCAAGGTAGTCAAATGCTACAGAATCTGTACCACTAGCAGTTGAATTTAAGATAATATAGAAATGAGTGCAGAAGGACTAGAAAGTATCAAAGGCAAATCAAAGTAGTTATAAAAGAGAAATATATAATGTTAGTAACTGCAGGAAAACAAATTAGTACATTCTCAGTCAATACGAGTGCTGAGAAAAATTGAGGTTAGACCTTTTCTATTACAGATATAGAGCAAGAGATGTAGCGGTTAGAGAAGCATGGTAGTGTAGGGGGTAATACAAGGTAGTTAGAGTGGCTGGATAACATAGAAGCAGTGCTGAGTTTGCTATAGAGAAAGAGTCAAGTAATGGCTTCATAGATAGTAGCAGGTAAATTAGTGCAGTTACATATCCAGTTATAAAGGAGATGGTTATTAAGGGCATATTTGAAGTTGGAGGGGAGATGTTCACTTTGTATAGAGGAGGGGAGGTTATTCCGTAATCTGGCAATGATCCAGGAGGATACGAATTTTCCTGCAGGTAGGCTTGGTTTATCTTGTTGTAGCAGGACCCTAGTTTTAGTTTCAGGGAGGACTGCAAGTTGATTAACAATGGTGCACCATAGGCTGAAGATGGTAGTAAGTAGGTGAGAGCAAGAACTTGTTTAGTTGGTAAGGAGAGAAACCTGTTATACCTGTACAGTAGCCCTAGTTTTTTGTGTGTTTTATTAATATTTGATTGGATGTGCAGGTCAGATTTTAGGTTTTCATCTGTTATGACTCCTAATAGTTTGATATTGGCTACTAATTCGAATTTTATAGAGTTTAGTGAGAGTATATTGAAACCTTTGTTGAGAATAGTAGTTCTTTTGGGAGTAAACAGCATAAGCTTAGTTTTTTGGCATGTAGAGAGAGAGAGATGTTTTTATGGAGCCAGGATTCTACTATACAGAATGCTGTTTGGGTCATTTGTTGTAGAATGTTTGGATTGGGAGCAGAGCAGACTATGGTCGAGTCATCTGCATACTGGACTAGGGACATGTTTGGAATAGCTTAGTATAGATTATTTATGAATATGTTAAACAGGAGAAGCCCTAAAATTGAGCCTTGTTGAACGCCTGTAGGGTTATGAAGGAAGGGAGAGTTTTGCCAGTCAACAGCATGTTGCCTATCTGAGAGATAGCTTTTAAACCAGTTAAGACATTGGGAGGCTAGTCCAGTGGATGTAAGTTGAGGCAGGAGAATGGTGTGGGAGAAAGTATTGAATGATTTTGATACATTCAATAATAGAGCTGATACAGTATGGGCTAAGTCACGGGCTTTGTTGATTATATCTAGGAAGGAGATCAGGGCAGTTAATGTACTGTGTCCTGGATGGAATCTGTATTGGGTTGGGGAGAGGATGTTGTTATTTAGAAGGTAACGGATAAGTTGTTTTAGAACACATTTTTACAGAATTTTTGAGACTGGGGATAGAATAGCAATGGGTCGAAAGTCTGAGATATCAGAGGATAGGCCACCTCTATGAAGTGGGAGGATTATAACTTTTTTCAAAAGCAAGGGACATGGGATTCCTGGATGGACCTGTTGATAAGGATACTTATTGGGTAGGCAACTGAATCAGCAGCGATCTTAAGGAATTTGGCTGGAATATTGTCAGAAGAATTAGAACAGGGCTTTAGGTTCTGTTGGAGCTTTTTATGGAGGATGTGGAGAAAGGGGAGAGATTGAATTCTAGTTGTTGAGGTTCATTGCTGAAGTTTTGAGTAGTGATATTTGGGCTAGCGAGATTATGTAGTGGTGGAGGAAGGGAGTTGGGTAAAGGGATGTTATTAGGTGGTAGGGCTGAGGAGAAGGAGGTTGTATGGTTGGCTAGAGTATCAATGAAGTAGAAGTTGAATTTAGAGGCAATGAGGTCAGGTGGCATGTCAGGGTATGGCATGGATTAGATCTGGTGCTGAGGTGTAAGAGATTATTAATAGAAGACCAGAAATGTTTAGGATTATTTTTCCTGTTTGTTTGTAAATTCCAAAAGTATTGTTGCTTATCTTTGCAGATAAGTTTTTTGGCTTGATTTTGAAGCTGTTTATAATGGATAAGGTTGGAAGAATGTTTTTATTTGAGCTAGTGTTTCCAGGCTTTGTCCCAGTTTTTTTATTATTTCTCTGGTAGATTTAGATAGCCATGGAGCATGGTTGGATTTCATTCTCTTGGATCTGGTAGGAGCTAAGCTGTGGAGGATATTTAAAAATTAATTATTGAAGTAAAGGAAGGCATGATCTAGAAGAAGAGTTTTAAGATAGTTCCAATTGTAGCTACTTAGGATACTATTGAAGTTCTGAGGACAGAATTTAGATAGATCTTGTATAACCTTAATGTTATGGACTTTGATAGGGATGATCAGTTTCGAATAGCAAAGGCTGGGAGGTGGTCACTAAGGGAGTTTGCCAAAGTGCCAGACAGAGTATTTGGAAGGGTCTGAGACCAAGATCCAGTCTAGTATTTAGCCTTTATCAGTTTTATAGTTATATCTAGTATTTGTATTGATTAGTTGTAAAAATGGAATAAGTTTATGCTAAAGAGAGATTGATTCAAGGAAGTAGAAGCCCAGTCAATGTTCATGTCAACTAAAATAATAGTTTCATTAACTGTATTAGAGGAGACCCAGGGAAGCACATCTTCTAAAACTGGGATGTTGTTTCCTGGGAGAATGATATATGACTATAATGCAGAGTTTCTCTGAATTATTGATGTCTAGGAATGAGATTAGGATCTTGGCATTGTGAAACTGTGGGATGGAATCAGTATAAGGGACAATATTGAGAGTATTGGGGTAAATTAGGGTGATGCCACCTATTCTTTTATGTTGTTTCTCTCCCCTAATTACATTGAAATTGGGAGGAAGAAATTCAGAGTTGTGAATGAAAGGTTTTAGCCAAGTTTCAGTTGCAGCTAGCATGTGAATTCTGCTTTGGCTAAGCCAGGCATGGAACTTGGATGTTTTGTTACAAATGCTTTGGAAGTTTAAAGTGGTTAAGTGGAGATGTTTAGTAAGTTTAGGAGAGTTACATTGCTGAAATGAAAGTGGAGTTTGGGGTCCTGGGTTGGGATGAATGTCACCGGAACATATCAGGGAAGAAAAGATAGAGTATAGTCTGTGGACTGAGTCTAACAGTTTAGAGAGAAAAGGAGAAGGAAGGTATTCTACAAAGTTTCTTTTATAGTGAAGGGAATAGTTAGAGGGGCGAAAGAGGGGTTTTCTACAGAGAAGGGTTGAGAAATAAAAGCTAGAGCTGATGTTAGAGTAAGAGACAGCATTGGCGGCAGTTTGTGGATTTGTGACATTAGGATTGGAAGTTAGGGAGTATGGGCTTAATGCTGTGAGATCTGGGAATACTAGAAGACAAACAGTTAAAGGGAGGAGGTATATAAACTGTAGGGTGAAAGATGGCATAGCAGGAGAATGCAGTTAGGCAAGGGTGTGGGAGCTAGATAATTGGGAATGAGTAAAAGGGTGAATAAGTGGTTAATGAGTGAGTGAGCATGAGTGGGTGTGTCTATGAAAGTATAAATATAATGAAAGAGGGGGTGGGTGGGAATGGGGTAGGGTAGGGGAGTGAAGTGAGACCGGAGTGGGGCTACACCTTGTTGAAGGCTTAGGCTTGCAGAAAAACAATGTGGAAAGAGCTCCAGTAAGTCCCAAGTCTCTTGTATTGTGTTATATGTAAAAGATCAGAGCCAGACCTAACTGATAGGAGACAAATAGCAATGTTGTTATGGAGAGAACAAAAACAATATAACTGGTCAGAAGGATAGAGCAGTGCGTATGGAGAAAAACAGGGGATGGGAGAGACTGGTGGGCCCCGTGATGCACAGTTCAGTAATTGAGGGGAGCGGATGCTAAGAGGTTAGAATAATACTATATATGATAAAAGTAGTCTACAAACATAAATGCACATACATAAGTTTAGTTAAAAATGAAGCCAGTTCCGCTTTCTGCAATAGCGCTGATGTTTTTGAAGGCAAGAGTCAGGATAATTAGAACTGTGCATGTTGCTTTTATTATTGGAAATCCAGAAAGGATGGAAAGGGATACCACAAAAGTTTAGTTAAAAATGAAGCCAGTTCGGCTTTTCTGCAATAGCGGTGATGTTTTTGAAGGCAAGAGTCAGGATAACTAGAACTGCATGTGTTGCTTTTAGTATTGGAAATCCAGAAGGGATGGAAGAGAATGCCACCTTGTATTAGCAGGAGAACAATAAAAAGAAAACAAAAACAGGAGGTCCAGTTAGCCCCAAAATCAGGGAGCACACATCCCGGTGACCAGTAGCACTTACTTATTTCTAGAAACTGTAGTTTACTGTCCTCAGTACCAGAGATTAGGAATATTATTGATGATACATTTTTCCTATAAAACTGTAATAGTTTAAAGGCCTTTGTTATAAAGACTTATAATTGAAAGAGAATAGACCAATTAATTGGTCTATATCTTTAATGGATCAGCTATATGCAATACTAGCAACATTATCTACCTTGCTATCTGTGTAGAATGTACTGCATTTTATGTAGGTAAGTCCACACAGGTTGAAGGATAGAATTATTGAGCATAAATCAGACACCAGGAGGAAGGTGAACACAAATACACTAGCAAAATGATTTGAGGATGCTGGTTCTAAACATAGATTTAAATCCCATGTTATAATCGTTAGATATCCAAAGATTAGAGGTTGTGATATTAATAATGCACTAGAGATGAGCGAGTATGAAAGGATGACATTACTTCAGGCAGATGTTAAACCTGGAGCAATGCTTGTATAAGTCTTAAACCAGCATTGAAAAAGAAACAAATGGTTATAAGAAAATAGCTGGGATGAATTTTCAGATTTTGTATCTGTATATGTATTTTCTATTTTTTATGTTATATTATGTATTCTTTATGTTCTGTATTGATACTCTACATTTTTAAGGTTATGCATTTATGAAGAAATTTCTAGTTTAATGAGCTGTGTCATGTGATTTTATACTGACTGCATTTAAATAAGGCTGAAAAATATCTTTCTTTACAGACTGAAGAAGGATGCAAGTCTGAAAACTTTGCGACTTTGTGATCTGGATTTATTAAAGTCTGTTTGTGTTTTATTTCTACATGTCAGGTGTTTCTTTTCAATGGACTTTTGCTTCTGTTTGGATTTTTGGTTGTCTCAGTGAAGGTTTACCTCAGTGCTTGTCCTTTCTTCTGCTCTGTTCAGCTTATCTGACACACAATATTGCACTGACAGAATGAGAGATACCTGTAGAGTGAGATTGTGCTGTGAAGCTATATCCCAAGATACCATGAATAATCTACAAAGAGGGTATGACCTGGTTCCCCTGCTTGAAGATCTACCACATGACTGTGGTATTGTCTGAAACAACTTGAAGATGTCCTGGTGACCAAAGGTGTCCCAGATAGTTATAGGCAATCTTAGGCATAGACCAACTAGGTGACTGCCTAGGGTGCCGCTCTAGCAGAGATGCCTTTCCAGTATTTATTTGTTTATTTATTTAAAAAAATTTTTGTAGTAAAGAAATGGTTTCTTTAAAATGCGTTGAATACAGGAAAAATGGAAAAGTAAGACAAACTTTGAGAAAAATTAAGAAAAAAGTAATATATGGTGAGTAGACCAGGACGGGTCACTGGTTGGTGTGTGTGGGGGGTCTGTCTGGGCCCCTTTTGCCTAGGGCAGCAGCTGACCAATGTTGATTGTTGTGATCAGGGCATGTCTTTTATATTTATGTTCTTGTGTCTGTCCTAGGTTTCCCAAACACCATGCATTATTATTCCTTCTGAAAATGCTTGCCAAACAAATTCCAAGATGTTTGTGATTAGTGTGCTTTGGAGCAGGGAGGGAAAAGGGAAGGCAAGACCCTAGTTTAGGGATATTTGTTGTTTCCAACAAATACTTTTTCAGTTGACAAATTCCAGCACTGGGACTTAAAAGGACAAAAGATGTTGAGGCTGGGACCAAAGACACTTCAGATAACTTTGTATCTTTCTCATGTGGAGTCCTGCCAGGGTTATCATGAGAATCATAGATGCCATGAGACTCAAAATCCTGAGGTATTCCCTCACAGTGACCAAAGTCTCTGGAAAATCTTAGAAATAGATCTAGATGCAGATCTGTTTTTTTTCCTGTGAAAGAAATGCTCTTTGAACTAAGGTGTCCAGCTAATTCCCCAGGAACATAATGCTGTGTGAAGGAGTCAAAAAGCATTTTTGAATGTTGTCTTTTAATCACATCTTGTATAAAGTGATATATTCTGGACAGTTTGAAAAAGACACTGCAAAGATAAGCATATCTTTTATATGTAATAAAGAAAATGGATACCCTGTAGCCTGCAGTGTGCTATAACTGGAGCTAGCCACTTAGTGAACACCCTTAGTGCAGTGGATAGTCCAAAGAGTAAAGCAGAGAACTGATAGAGTGATCCAAACACACAAACCTTAAGAAACACATGAAGTCTGTATGGAATGGAATTGGATGTTATGCATATTTTAAATATAGAGTTACCAGGAAACTTTAATGAGGAAGAAGATGTAACAGAGTGTGAAGTGACATCATGTGAAATAAGACACTAACATAAATAGGTCTAAGAAGAAAGATCCAGATCTGGTCTCCAAACATTTTCTTTCTTTGGCACTAAAAACATCCTGGAACAAAAAAGAGTACCAACTTGAGAAGGAGAAAGTGATTCTATCACTCCATGGAACAGCATGTAATGAAGCATATGTGAAAATAACAGTCTGGCCTGGTGTAAATAGGACTGCCAAGGTAGAAGGGGGGAGCAAAGTCTGTTAAACAGTGAAACTGACTGGTTGGACTTTCCTCAGTTTTGGGGGTTCCTGAATTCTTTTTAAAACTCCCTTGCAATTATGCCAGAATTGAATGAAGAATTAGAAAATCCCTTACAAAATTAAACAGTCAGAAAATCATAGAGTCTCTGATTTAACTTAGCTCTTTCATAAGACTTTTTGATCACCTCTGCAGCAAAGGATCCACAAAGTAAATATCTATCCATATGAGAAAACTTCTCATATTCATATCCTCTTGGGAGGTTCTGTGAATGTGGCCAGGCAAAACTCCTCAAAATTGTACCAGAGGACATAGCCCTGGAAGAATCATGAAGTGAGTCATATAGACACTGTAAACAGAGAACAGTGACTGGTTCAGTGGAAGAAACTAAATTATTTAAAGCAGATGTTGACTCAGGAAGATATAGCAGACCAAACATTTCTCATACTTTCATAATTAGTCACAATAAACATTAGCATGTGAGCCTAACAATTCCAAATTCTGAAAATCAAAGTTGCAGAGGCATACACTGTTTTCCAGTGCCCATCAATAATCTTCCCATCCTTAAAAGAAAGAGCAGATTAGGAATTAACTAACTATATAACAGAAGAGGAATAACTAAAGCTGTAGGTTTGGGAAGAGTGTATAAAAACTTAAGACTGAGGAACATGTTACATTCGAGCTGTCCTTTTTAGGAGAAGCAGGCTGGCTATCAAGAAAAATTCAAGCAGAGACATGCATCCACCAAAGCTGACAGAACTGGAAGAAATGATGAAGGTTTAGGGATTTCCTTCTGTATCAACACATAAAACTTTCTGTGTACTCCAACTGAAACACTGGTACATTCTGGAAACAGTCTCAAAGAGGGAAGAACCCCGAATGGAAAATCATAAACTGAGCTTTCCTGTGAGTCTGAATTTAAAAAAAAATGAGGAGTAAGCATGTATCTGCCTCTTCATCTTCCTATCCAGAGTTCGAATCCTGAATCTCCTCAGGAAACGAGGCATCCTTTCTTTTACCATAAAGCCATAAATAAGAATCATCAAAAGCCTGAATAAAACCCTGAGACAGACCCAGTAAAACTGTGTTAGGATATTTGAGGAGGAGTAGATACATGTTTTATTTTGTTTCTTTCTGACAGAAAAAATAGGGACAAAAATGTTATAAATGGCAGCAGTAACTTCCCCAGGGATGGGAACAACATTCTGACAAAACAGGAAAGCCTTCGCTGTTCTCTCTCTCTCCCAGGACCAACAAGAGTTGCTCACTGAGGAGATCCCAACAGCCACAGGGGACATGGCTAACCCCTTTTCCATAGTGGCTCTAGGTCTTACACCAGAGAGGGATCTGGGGTCTGAGGTACAACAAATGGCCACAACAGAGTCACCCACCTATGGCTGAGGCAAATCTCTAACATGCTGTGGTGGTAAGGCCTTTTGCTTAACTTTTTCTTTTTGGGGCTGGAATAAGGGATAGAATTAGGCTTGAATGTTTGTTCCATGGTCAAGCTGAAAAATAATGCATCTTCCCAGGGCAAGACAAGCAGTAAAAGCCTGTAAAAAATTTAAAAGATTTTAAAAGTCAATTTTTTCACATAAAAAACACAGTATAAAGTGCTTTTAAATACTTGCCAGCCTGAAAAAGGAAAACAAACACAATTTCTCCACAGAAAAAATGTTTTTAAATACTTTAAACAACTTTTAAGCTGACAGGAAAAAGTACTGTCGTTTGAAAGAACAATATTGTCCCATGGTAGGCCATTAAGACTCAGACTCCTAGCTTTAAAATAACTTTCATGATGAGGAAAGTATAAATAGGCAACAAAGATAATAGAATGGAAGTCCCCCCCAAATGGGTCTTATCTGTTAGCAAAAGAACAACAAAAGCTGACTGTCAATCCTCAGAAGCCTTAGAGGAGGGTACTGTTTGGAGACAGTAAAGTGAAGGGCATAACATCCAAGCTTGTCTTTTAGTCAGTTTAGCTCAAACTGCTTGACAGTTTGGGTGCTTGGAAGGTGTGCTGACTGTCACATACTTGTCATGATATAACCCATATAGCTAAGTCTACTGCAGCAGTGATCAGTGTCAGAAGCATGCCATACTTTGCAGTTTGCTGTAACCTGTATAGTACTAAGTGATGTACTGTTATTCTGACTGGGTTATAGGAGCAAGTGGCATGACTTGTCTGAAGGTGATTTTTATGAATATGTTAGGTATTTCATATCTTCTTTTCTTCAGAAACACATTCAACACTCATTTTATCATTCAGACTGCAGACGATTAATTATGTCCCGATTTTGCTTAATGCATGTGCCTACAGTAAAACCTGGTCTCTTGTCAGAATTTTGATTAACAACATCAGCTTTTCAATGTGCTTACCACAGATCTGCTTTTTAAAGACCACGTATCACACAGAACAACACTACTGATTTTTTACTTCCTTTCGTATATAAAAAAATCTGCTGTGAGAAAAGAGATTTTCTGAGGAGAATGGAGGACCACTTTGTGTGTACAGAATGATGAGTTAGGGAAAATGTGCCATGTGATGAAGAACTGCACTTCTGTCTGTGCTTACTTGGTATACAGTACAGAATGGTGAGTTACAGAACGATTGTCCTGTAATGTAGAGTTGCAGTACTCTATGTAACATCTGTTATGTAATGCAAAGCTGAAATAATCTGTGTACTCACAAGGTATACCCTGCAGAATGATGAATTATTGACCATTTGTCATGTATTGCAGAGCTGTAATACTCTCTATGCTCACAAAGTATACTCTATAGAAAGATGAATTATGAAGCATTTGTCATGTATTGCAGAACTGCAGTTCTCTCTGTGCTAACAGTGTACTTTACAGAATGGTGAGTTATGGAATGTTTGTCATGTGATGCAAAGCTGCTATACCCTACATGCTCACAAGGTAAACTATACAGAATGATAAACTGTGGACCATTTGTCATGTAACACAGAGCTACAATCCTCTCTCTTTGTGCTCACAAATTGTAATGTATAGGATGAGAATGGCAAATTATGGAAAATCTGTCATGTGAAGCAGAACTGCAGTGCTCTCCATGAAACATCTGTCATGCAACACATGGCTATAATACTATCTATGTTCACATGGTGTACTGTGCAGAATGGGGAATTATGGAACATTTGTCATGTAAGACAATACCATCTATGCTCACAAGGTGTACTGTGCAGAATGTTGAGTAAATAAATATCTTGTCATGTGAGACAGAGCTACATTACTCCCTACTCCTATGAGTAGCATATAGAAGGGAGAGGAAGCATAAATGAAATTGCTGTATGTGAAAATAAAACAGTATATGGCCAGGACGATAGTGCAAATAAGTCTCAGGCAAGAACTTTCTTGCCATAAAAAGAAAGTGCTTAGAAGTTATGAGATACTGACTTACAAATTAGAGCACAGGGCAGTTTTAGAGCTTACTTCTTTGTTATATTTGTGCTACTAGAACACATGAAGTATTGCAGTTTTTATTTTTTTCACATTACTATGTAATTGTCTTTTTCTGTCATCTCATTTCCATCTATTCAAATATCTTGTTAAATATCTGTAAAAACACCTGCTTTAATTATGTTTGCATAGATCTTGTTGTCACTTGGATAAATTATTAAAATGGACAAACATCCACAGAGAAAAACGGAAGCAATAAATTGCTGCCTTGAGCATGATAATCCACTTCAATTAGACTGAATCAGATGGTAATTATACAGTCTGCTTAATGCAATTCATTCAGCAAATAAGTGGCAAGAAACGACAGACTCTACCTGCTTACATCCATGTATGTGGTCAGTTATAATACATTACTTATTATCATAAGTACAATAGTTTGAAAAATTAATAGATAATGTGAAATTGCTGAGTACTTCCCTAACAGCAAGATGAAAATAAATTATTTCTGACATCAGTACTTGGTCAATTAATCTTAGTGATGCTGAACCTTGAAGCACATTGCAAATCACAATATCCTTAGGAACGGAAAGCTAATTGCTAAGTTCTAGAAATAGATTTTAGTATAGTTATAGATACAGAGAAATAGTTAGACATGAGTAAGGAATTTAGGATTGACGTAGGTTTTAACATCATGAGCTATATATTACAACGTTATGATTTGGTGTATTGTGGGATCAGATAATGAAGAAGCTATTCGTAATTGTAAGTATTACTAAATTTGGTTGCATACTATCACTGTTACACTCATTGTTCATGGCATATTAGGCACGTCTACAGCTTATTATCCAGAAGGACTGCACTCACAAGTCTGATCATAGCAAAAGTGACATGAGCAGCAGGCTGGTTATAATTATTACTGTTATTTGAAGGAAGTATTAAAAAAGCATCTCAGTGTTTTTAAAACGGTTTTAATTGTAGAATAGGTCACCTGTCTGTTAGTGGGTATTTCTGCAGACTGCATATAATACAGTCTTCCTTCAGATTTGTGCATAGTCCCTTTTTTCCTGCTTAATAACTACATCCCAGTTGTGTAGTTCATGGCACTCATACGGTGATGCTGAAGACATATGTCTGGCAGTAAATTCTAATTTTTAATGTAAGTAAAGAATACCTCTCAACTGTACATAATTTTGCATAATGTCCATCTTTTTGCCTCATATTTTTGGCCCATTTCTCATAAAATTGTGTTTTTCTGGCAAATCATTGACAAATCACTCAGGTTTGAAGTCAGAAAATAATGACAGACATTTGAGTTTCAGACTTCATACCCTTCAGAAAATCCATGCTAATGCAAAACCTGTTATTCTATCAACTCTCTAAGTTTGTAAGAGCAATATTTAAAATGCGTCCCTATTTTAGGGCCTTTGCACCCCCCCCTTTATTTATGGCTTTGTCCAGAGTTCTTGCTCTTAGAGGTTGAGAGGTATGTAATAAAGGTTTTCTTGAAGGTATCTAATTATGTTTATTTAATGAAATATTTTGTGAGGGTTCAAGAAGTAAAGGTGTATTATTTCTTATTAAACAGTTTGTTCACAAACTTATTTTTGTAACAACAATAAGTTCACATCACTTTAGCCGTGTGATAAATTAATATTTTTGTGGATCCAGTTGCAGTTGCCATTGCTAAACATATTCTGCCTAGTAATGCAGACAGTCCCATTTACAGACTGTTGCTAAAAGAAATGAGCTGATAATTTATTTTCTTAGCATTGTCATTCCTCTTAATTCCTTTATTTCAGGAGATAATTTTCCCTGACACCTGATAAGCATATTGTTTTATGAATTTTTGAGATTTTGTGATTTCTCATGTTTTCATAGCCTTATAATCTGTGGTACAAAAAAAATCATCAAAAAGTGACTGATCTATTTTTTTTTTATTTTAGTTTGCAATGTTTATATGAATCAGCTTCATAGATTGTCTGTATGATCCTAAACTGATTGTGCCTGCAGAGCAGTGGTGCAGTCAGTCAGTATTATAGTTTGACTTTTTAGTACACAGAAGCATTTGACATGCCTTAGGTCTATCTAAAACTACTGTGCATATACATCATGGGATTCAGGAAGAACCCCACCTCTGTTGGTAAGAGCTGTGGCCAAAAAAGATTGTTTCCATGATGTGGAGAAGTGCAATTCAGATATATGTTAGCCACAATGAGGAAAGTCCTCATTATTATTATTTTATTATCAAATTGTATAACAAAAGAAGGAAGCTACTGCACGTCAGAGCGAAATCCCATGAAGGGAAGACATCTCTGATCAACATTAGCAGAAAACTACGTTCTCTCATAAAAACATCCAAGGCAAACTTTGAGAGAAAAATCGCTAAGAACACTAAAGATAACCACAAAGCCTTCTTCGGCTATGTTAGAAACCTGGGCGGAAACCCTCAGATATGCTCAGAGTTGGTTCACAACAACAAAAAATACACTGAACCCACAGATATTGCTAACATTCTGGCTGACAGGTTCAGTGCAAATTTCTCGCCTCCTTCACCCCCAAAAGAAGAAATACTTATCCCAGCTGAATGTAATCTCCCTGTCATCTCAGATGTCCAAGTGAGAACCGCCCTAAACAAATCAAAAAACACAGCATCAAAAGCATTCCAAAGACATGCATCTGGAGCATTTCTCCCCGGGCCTCCGCTGAAAACAGGCTCTGTGGAACCTAGTCGGACATTCCCGGTCAACAAATGTTAAATAAAAAAAAAAAAAATAAAAAATCAATGGGACCTGATGGTATCCCGGGGTGCGTGTTACGTGAACTCCAAGAGGAGCTAAACCCACACATAAAAATGTATTTAACCTTAGCCTTACTTCGGGATATGTACCTGAACACTGGCGTACAGCAACAGTGGTCCCACTCCACAAGCGGGGTGCCTCTACAGACCCTGGAAACTACCGCCCCATAAGCTTGACTAGCCTGGTCTGCAAAGCTATGGAAAGAATCATTATGGAACTCATAAACGGAGACATAGGGGACCTACAGATGCTTGACCCCACCCAGTTTGGCTTTGTAAAGGGCAGATCCTGCCTTTTAAACCTGGTTGACTTTTTCGAAACAGTCACTAAAGCCATTGATGAGGGCAAAGCAGTCCATACAGCATACCTGGACTTGGCTAAGGCCTTCGACACAATACCCCACTCAGGCATCATAGATAAGCTAAACAGCTTAAAAGTAAACCCTTATGTCACTAGATGGGTTGCAAACTGGCTAAAGGACAGAACCCATAAAGTTAAAATTGCTGGAGCAATGTCAGACTCAAAGCCAGTCACAAGTGGTGTCCCACAGGGATCTGTCCTGGGACCCCTCTTGTTCGGCATTTATTTCTCAGATGTTAAAGCAAACATGGGAGGGCTGTGGCTGACAAAGTACACAGATGACTGCAAACTAGGCGCCATAGTCGATACACCAGCAGATACACACATCCTACAAAAAGGCCTCACTGAAACGGACAACTGGTGCCGTAGTCACGGCCTTAAACTAAATGCAAAAAAATGTATAGTCATCCCTTTTGGAAAAAACAAAGTACCCACAAATTATCACATAGACAGCAACCCACTGAGTACGGAAAAAGTAATCGGAGACCTAGGGACCCAAGTAGACAGCGACCTCTCATTTGACACCCACGTTGCCAAAGTGGTTAGAAAAACATTCTACCTTGCACACCTCATCATGAAGGGTTTCACATCCAGATCCAAGGATGTCATTGTACCCCTATATTCCTCCCTCATCAGACCCATGATTGAGTACAATGCCCCATTTGGTATGTACCTCACCCGGCACTTGCAACAGCTGGAGAGACCACAAAAGTACCTCACCAAAAGGATCAAGGGTCTCCAACATATGTCTTATTCTGCCAGACTAAAGAAACTTCAGCTCTATTCAGTAGCATACCGCCTGCTCAGAGGTGATCTCTGCCTGACGTACAAGGCCATGTCCAATCAGGATCTGATGGACATGCTCCACCTCAAAAGATCCAAATCCATCAGGACCATGAGAGCTAAAGACTTAAACCTCGGCACAAGTATGAATAGGACATGCTGGAGGGATAGATTCATAACCCAGAGGCTTTCCATGCTTTGGAACAGGATCCCAGTTCGTATTAGGCAGAGCCCCTCACTGACTCTCTTCAAGAGAAATCTTGATGAGTGGATGGGAGATCGTAAGTTTACCCCAGGGGTCACATCTGTGTCACTGCTAGACAGGGGCACAGTAAACTAATTCTATTATATAAGGGGACCTTCACTGTGTCACTACTAGACAGAGGCACAGTATTCTAGATTTATTCTGTACATTTTTGTACCATTTCATGGGGTGGCAAAAGCCACATCACTATGGCTAGGCTTACAAATGCCCCAGGGCAGATAGCCTAGTACTATACTATGAAACTAGGAAACTATAAGCACCTTTAATGAATTATCACTTGTGACATAGGGAAGTTTACATTCATGTAAAAGTAATCAAACTATATTACATAAACGTTATACTTCACATATATTGCTATATATCATACAACCTCAGCAGTGTTACATAAATTATTAAATTCCTGCCTTTTTTAAACAAGACACATCTTTATTAAACCATCACTTACTAAACAGGCAATCATACATTTCTATAAATGAAAACAAACCACAGCGACACAATCCTAGTTACAACCATTTTACATCACAAACCATACTGACACACTCCCAGTTACAAACATTATACATCACTTATAATCTACCAAAACTTTCTCACTCAAACATTACATAGCTTATTTAAGTCCTGCCACCTTTTAAACCTCATTCCTCCTTTGTATGTATCATTCCCACAATTCCCATTTTTTCCTATATAGTTTGCTCCTACCCTTTTCCAGAGGTCTCAGTTCCAGTCGCTTTATACTATATTCACTACTTCTGGTATAGATGGTTTAGATGTTGATTTCCATTTTCTAGTAATTGCTTTTTTGGCACCATTATTAGACACAGGAAGGCCTCACCATGTGTAGGCAATTCCGATTCTGTATCATAGCTCATAAAAATCATCTCCCTCATCAGACCAATCTGCCCACCCAGCGCCTCCAACAGCGCATCCCACAGAGAATCCGTAAAGTCCACCAACTCTCCACACTCTCAGAAAATATGTTTCCAATTACCTCTTTCTTCCCCTTCACACCTCTAACATTTGCTGTTTGAGGAAAAATTCAGTGGAATCTGCTTGGAGTATAAAAATATATATGTAAATCCAGGCAAAAATCCTAAATCTTCTAGATTTTGTTGCATATTTGGGAGACATACATATATCCTCCCATTATTTCATTCTGAAGTGCTTATCCAGTCTCTCTTCCCAGTCCTTTGTAACCTCATCTGATTGATTCTTATAGTTGTCATGCAATATTTTATATGCTGTACTAATTATTCCTTTCTTAATGGCAGCTTCTGTCCTAGATTCTGTTAAAAACTCTACCAGTGCTGGTCTTTCATTTAAAACCCCCTATTTATTTCTCTTTCCCTATACTCTGATATCAGTTTAATAGGGAAGGCAATCTCCAATCTGCAGTCCAAATAAATTATTGGCATCTTCCAAGTATGTCATCTTTCCTTCTCTAGTTATTTGCTCCTAATACCTTGGTTCCTTTGCCAATTTTCTCCAAGAAAGTCTTCCCTCTTACCTATTTTCTGTATCCCTAATTGTAGTCATTCCTTTCAGCAGAATCTCCTTTCCAGTGTTGGTTTAGTTCTTAGAATACTTTCTGCTACTTTATTGATATGATATTCTGTATGATTATAGTTATTCTCCTTAAAGGCCTGCAGCCAAAATCCCAGTCTCTCCTTGTTTTTTGACCTTCCCACCTTGTTTCATCATCATCTCTTTCCACTTTGAATTATGGTTTTCTGCTTGTGCTATGTATTGGAGTCTTAGCTGTGTAGCTCTGAAATACCCCGTCAAATTGGGTAATCCCAATCTGCCCTCTTCTACTGGAAGAATCAGCTTAGCCCACTTGACTCTTGCCAACTTCCACTCCCAGATAAAGTCTTTCAGCTCATTATTAATTGCTATCCACCACTTCTCCTATGGCTGATTAAAGTATGTCTGACCTGTGTATAAGACTAAAGGAACTAAAAACATTTTAACTGCTTGTATCTTACTATCTCTGTCCATATAACAAAGCTTCCGTTTCTTCAGTTTTTGTATTATCTTTTGTTTAGTCTCTTCCCACACATCCTTAGCTGCCACCCTAGAATCATTTTTAATCCATACTCCTAAGTACTTCATTATATCATGTTCCCATAAATATGGGTATTCCTGAACCAGTTCATGTGTGGATACATAATTTACCCATATTGTCGTTGTTTTAGCTTCATTAATTTTGTATCCCAAAGAAAATCTGAAATTGTCTCAAAATGTTCCATAAGACTGCAATGTCTTTTTCTGGTTTTGTCAAATATAAAATAATATCATCTGCAAATAAAGACAGCTTTTCTTGACTACCGTACCAGTTATATCCTTGAATTTGTGAGTCCCTTATTTTCTTTGCCAGTGGTTCTAAATATAATGCAAATAATAAAGGGAAAAGAGGACACCCATGCCTGGTTGCTCTGCTCAAGCAAAAATTATTAGAGGACCTCACCCAATTTAATTTTCACCTCCGATCCCTCATATATCCTCCTAATCAACCTTATATATTTTTTTTCAGGAAATGCAAATGCGCCCATTGCCCTGCTCAGAAAGTCCCATCTTACTATGTCAAAGGCTTTCTCTGCATCAAGACCTGCCAGCAACAATGTTATTTTCTTACATTCTGCTTCCCTCTGGATCATCAATGTTCTGTTAGTGTTGTCAAATGTTTGCCTCCCCTCCATAAAACCCCATTGATCCATATCTATCAGTTTTTGCATTACTTTTGCCATTCTTTTAGCCATTATAGACATGAACACTTTATAATCATGGTTTAGTATTGAAATGGGCCTGTATAAAGCTGGATCTGATGGATCTTTACCCTATTTAGGTATTGCAGCTACAACTGCTTTCTTCCGGGAAGTGTTTTTTCTCCTCCTCTTAAGATATTGTTAAACAAAACCTTCCAGATTTTTATCATTTTTTTCCTCCCAGCTTCCAAACTTCCACAGGAATACCATCTATTCCTGGGGACTTTCCTGTAGATTGGTTATACATCACAGTTTTTATTGCATCTCCTCCTATCCTAACCATTACTAATTGAACCTCATCTGAGTCTAACCTTGGCATATTTAATTCTTCCATAAAAATTTCCATTTGTATCTTTTCTCAGTTTTCACATTTCTCTGCTTTATAGAGACTCTCATAGCATTTCTGAAATATTTCTAATACCTCTACAGGATCTCTTGTTACCTTCCTTGTTATAGGCTTCCTAAGTTTAGCAATAGCCCTTTCTACTTTCTGTTGCCTGAGTTGTTGTGCATGTTTACAGGAACAAGTGCATTTAACTGAAGGTCTTGATACTCACCCAATAACTGTTTCAGATCATGAGCCAATAATAGCTAAAATAAAAATGCAAGGTATTGAAATAAAAATGAGGCATTGGTGCTTTCCCACCTATCTGTTGAAAAGAGAGAAATTTAAGGAATGGGTAGTGGAGATTATTCAGGAGCTGTTAAGATAGAAATGTCTTCTGAAAGGATAGCTAGGGAATGGGATAAAATTAACAGGGAGTTTAAAAATAGGATGGAAAAAAAGAAAGGGAACTATGGTTAAGAAGTAACAAGAATTATTTAGAGGGACTGACAAATGTTAAAGTATTGCAGAATAGGGGGAGTCTCACAGAGCAAGAAGAAGATCAACTGCAGAATGCTAGGCAGAACATAAGGAATTACCTTGATAATATGCACATGTTTAGAAAGATTGCTGGTAAGCAATTGTTTTGGATAATAACACTAGAGCACAAAAATTTTAGGAAAGTCTTCATTAGTGGCCAATTTGGATATATCAGAATCACCCAAAATTACACTTTCCTCTAGTAGTCAGCGGTAGTGGCCATGCAGTGCATTGGTACAGGCACATCCACTCACTCGACCCATTCACATTCAAACCCCCCCCCCACACACACACTTCTTACCTGTCCCATGTTGTCAATATCTCATTTTATTTTTGTTCTTCCGCTTGCAAATCATAGAAACTTACTGTTAGTCACTAATGCCAGACATTATAGAGTTGTTTGCTTCTTATTGCTTGTAAAGTGCTTCATGATACTAGATTTGTTGCTCTATTAACTTTTTAAGTGAATCCTAGTATTAGTTGAAACATTGTTCATGGTGCCATTTAGTATCTTACTACAGGAGTACCTTGTTAGTAAACAGTTGTTCTGGTGATGAGGACAGTTGGTTTGTGAAAGCAGGTGAAGGCTAATGCCTGGTGAGCATATTTAAACTGTCATTCAAAAATTTTAGAGTCACGATTTTTTTTTTTGCTTTATCTAAAGCAAGAATGCAAAAAAAAATCCTGTCAAGCTAGAGTTTTCACTGTGTGATGCCTTAAACTTCCTGTAATGATTGCCCATGGATATATGTAAACAAACCCTTAAGGACATCAAGTGTTTCAGCTATATGGCTTCTGAATACCCATGATTTTTCCTTTTTGAATCTTTATGCTAGTGAGGATTGGCTGTAGTGGTATGAATATATCCATAAAGATAACTATTTAAAATTTGATACACATTTTCAAAATATTTTCACCAAAATTCACCAGAAATTAGCTGCCCTGTACAGAATAAAGCATGTCTGAAATGTAATCCAAGATAACAGCCACAGGCTTCCTATTGCTTGCCTTAACTTATGCTTCTTATTAGTCACTAAAATCTCTATCTTTCAATTGAATAGCCAGTGATGTTATGAAGTAGTGCCATTTGTGCCAGGGAGAGTAGGGCAGTACATGTGTACATATGCCAGTGGAGTTTTGTAAAGTGTTTTATGTTATTTGACTATCATACTGATTTGTACAGATGTTTGAGTTAAAAATATATTTGTAAAGTTACTTGTGTTAAAAATGCGTCAATAGTAAGTCCTACTGGACAAAAGAATGTATGTATACGAGGTTGTATTTTTGTAACTGATTAAATGTGTATGTTTATCAGAGAACCCTGGAATGGTGGAAAGTTTTAAATTGTGTTATAGCTTTTAGATGATGCCACAGATCTTAGCAAAGCTCTGTATGTGTATTGTACCAGAGTCAGGTGGCCAGAGGTGATGTCATCCTCTAACCAGCATCTGGTTTCTTTGCAACTCTCGCAGCATCACTTTGGAACCTGACAGGAAATATTTCTGACAGGATATATATCTCACGCATCCACACAGACAAACATAGACATCATCTGGCTTTTGCTGTGGTAAGATATTCAGCACAAATCAGCTTGCCTTGCTTTAGTAAGCAGTCAGGAAACAGTAATTCTTTAGTTAGTCAGGGACATTTAGTGAGAATAGTTTAGTATTGTTTTCTACATCTGTGAGAAGCTATCCAACTGTATTATTTTTATATCATTGTTGTTGAAACTCTGCTTTTTATTGCATTCAATATTCTCTTGTTTTCTGTTTTATTATTTATCATTAAATATTTTAATACATTTAATTGTGGCTGGTACTTTAGAGAATAGTTTTAACATGTTGAGAGTACTTATGCTTGTTTTAGTAACACTGTGGCCACTCCTGAAAGCCTTGCTGCTTTGGTCGCCTTCTACCATTTGTATTAGTATTAATTTTACACAGTATAGTTGGGTACCTGTGGTAAGAGCTTTAGGTAGCTGACTGGTGGTAGTGTGATTAACTTAGAGTCTGGGCAAAGAGACACAGCTAGTAAATCTGTGCTAGCTTTTCCCAGGTATGTATGTGTGTGTGAAACTCAAATATCCAGGTGTGTGTGTCAGCTATTGGGAACAGGGACACAGAGTAGTCAGTGTGGAGTTTTGTGTGGGCCTGGAGAGACAAAGAGAATCCAGCCCCAGGTCTGGAGCTTGCTTCCTGCATGCTCTTAAGAGAAATTGTGCTTGATGCAGGGAGCTGCATCTGAAAATACTATGTGACTCCATCTTTGCTCTTAGTGACCATCCCTCACCAGAGTCAGTGGTGAGGATGGAGTATCTTTGATTGCTGGCTCAGACAGCCTCTGTCAATGGATTAACAAAGAGTTAAATATGCAAAAATTGCTCCCACAGAAAGACATTAGTCTTTTACTCTAAGGAAACATGACTGGATGGAATTGTAAAGTACACTCATCCAAAACTTGCCCCTTAATATACCAATACATGAAATGCTCACCCATAGCAATTCTCTTCCAATGGGATGTTCCTCCTAGACCTGCATTTTTAGGACAAATCCCTATCTTGTGTCCAGATGTTGCATAACTCATACATTGAAGCACTATACTCACATACCATTGCCATTCTCTGGATAAGTATCCTATACAACATACAGCATAAACACTGTAAACCTCTGTTCATTAAGGAACGCTGCTCTTATTTCTTAAACAATTTCAACTGTAATTGCACCCCCCAATTAATTTATTTCCTGCTGTAATCTCCTACTCCATGAACCTTTTTACTACCTCTGATTAAGCAACCTAAGTGATTGCCTACATATTGCTTTGAACTTAGAGGCATAAGAAGTTTGATGTGAATGTAAGTCATATCTCTTAATTTCTATACTCAAAAATTCAGGACATAGCCAATAATAATGGGAGGGGGTCAATGTCCCCAAATCATGAACAATTGTCTGGTGGTTAGTATAGAGGTTGAAGGCTATGAGCTGGTAATGAGGTACTTCCTGTGGTAGAGGGTTTGAATCTCACAGCCTTCATTTGCCTGCTGTGTGACCTTGAACACGCCACTTAACAAGACATTGCTTTGTGGTAATTGATTAATTTGAACTAGGTTCCTTACTGGTCTCTTATTCTGTATGCATAGTAATGACTTAGGAACCTACGAAGTACAATTTCTTCAAACTCTTAAGTACTGCTATCCATGCTTTGCAACTACCTTTCTAACAAGACTGTCATTCTATTTTCAGATGCACATAAGCTTAACTAAATGTCTAAAACAATATTGCACTATATACATTAAACAAATGATTCACAATTAGACTGGTGATAATTGCCATAACTTATTTATGTACTCTATATATCATTCCAATGACTCAGAATTTATAGTACTGTACATAACTCTTAAATATCGTATATATGTGTACAATTATTTATTTTATTGTTCTCCCATTTGCCATTATGCTTGTTAAGTAACTCACATAACTTTGAATTTGGAGTATGTTATGCATTTTTATGTTATGTACTTTTCTCAGACGTGTATATGATTTTGGTGGAGATTTTCTCCCCAGGCTTCTGGTGAAAAGGGGTATCTCATGGCCTACTCAGGGTATCCTGGTTAACAAATGGAAATAAATTAATAGAGGGATAGATAGAAAAAAATGAATAAATAAATAAGTATATAAATAAATATTTTTCATATTCAGAGTGATTTGTTGCTGTTTATGCCTTAATGTTTGTTTTATTATTGTAATGCTTCCTTCTGTGGTTTTACCATAATTGTTTCATTCTTTGTGATTATTTTCACCTTTTTTCAGTTAGTTTTCATTATACAGTGGTCTGCATCCATGTAATTTTCTGTGCAATGCCCTCTGACCTTTGATGTTATGCAAGGGATTCCACTAAGGCAATCAGTTCAGTATGTGAAAGCAGTTTTGAGGACTAAAGTGTTTTTTTTCCTAGTGATAAGAGTGTTGGCCAAGTTGTTGGTTTAACTTCTGATTTTAGAGTTGTAAATCCTTAAAAAGGATGACTGATATTTGAATTCAGCAGGAAGGCTCTGTGGCTGCCTCCAAATTGAATTGAAAGATATTTGAGAAATAACAAACAGTACAATGAATTTCTTTTGCTGCTGATTACTAAATGTTACAAACATATATCTGTATATCTATACCTCTCTCTCTCACTGCTTTGTGGCAATTGGAAATTTGAACTAGGTTCCTTACTGGTCTCTTATTCTGTACGCATAGTAACGACTTAGGAACCTATGAAGTACAATTTCTTCAGACTCTTGAGTACTGCTATCCATGCTTTACAACTACCTTTCTAACAAGACTGTCATTCTATTTTCAGATGCACATAAGCTTAACTAAATGCCTAAAACAATATTGCACTATATACACTAAACAAATGACTCACAATTAGACTGGTGATAATTGCCATAACTTATTTTTCTCCCCGGGCCTCTGCTGAAAATTGACCTACGTCCAGTCGGACACTCCCGGTCAACAAATATAAATAAATAAATAAAAAATATATATAAATATATATATATATATATATATATATATATATATATATATATATTGGTTAACAATGGTGATGTGTTTTTTTTGTTAATGTTTTGAGTGTTAGTAGTATGTGCATGAGTAAAGTTTTTTTATTTGGTATGTAGTGGAGGAAGTTAGTTTACAGCATGGATCTGTTTGAAAATTAGCTATGAGTATGAAATTAGAACTGAAAGGATCCCCCCACAGAAGCTGTTTCACACTGTGTTACACACACACACACACACACACACACACACACACACACAATTCCTGTTTGTCAAGGAAGTGACATTTTGTACATTATTTAAATTCTTCTCCATATAATATGGACTGTTTTTTTTCTTTTTCATTTTCAAAGAAAATGCAGTTCAAAATTGTAAAGTGGGTATGTTGTGCAGCTATAATGGAACAAAGGCTTATTCCAGAAATTATTTGCAGGATGATAGAGTAAGAGTGGAATGATGATAGTACTTGGAGTAGATCACAGAGATGTATGAAGTATGCAAATGGCTTGTTTTAAAGTTGTGTGTGTGTGTGTGTGTGTGTGTGTGTGTGTGTGTGTGTGTGTGTGTGTGTGTGTGTGTGTGTGTGTGTGTGTGTGTGTGTGTGTGTGTGCGTGTGTGCGTGTGTGTGTGTGTGTGTGTGTGTGTGTGTGTGTGTGTGTGTGTGTGTGTGTGTGTGTGTGTGCGTGTGTGTGAACCTGTTCAGGGACATTCTGCAGTATTCTTGCAAGTTGGGAGGTATGGACATAATAACTATCATCATATTTTGGCTTTGACACCAAAAACAATACATACATGAGTAACTATTTCCACAGAAACAAAACAATCCCTTCATGCCATTTTTTAAAATTGAACTGCAACAAGCATGAAGCTGCTCTGCTAGCAGTGCAGCAAAGAGATGCAGCTTCTTTCATCATTGCACCAACTTACCAGTAATGCCTTGAAAAATACTGTCATATAAAATAGTAAACCGCAGAGTACAGAAATTATTAAATTACAAAACTGAATGTTAAAGCATATACATTGCTTTTATCCTGTCACAGTTGAAAGTCAGGAAAAAAATAAGAGCAAGCACCCAAAAAAGACTGTTGCTTTGTAGTATTTCCAGCTCTACTCTAGCACTGTTTACCTAATGGGACATCATGCTGGGGCAGAGCTTCACAGAAAAATAAGTTTCAGAATGCCAGCACAAGCACACACAGTCTTGACAGTTTCAGACAGAAAATAAAAAATTCCACCAAATAAAACACATGCAACAGTCACCACTGCTGTAGTGTGTTATCATGGCTGTGGCAGCAATCTTTGGTGTGTATGTTGATACTGTCTGCATTATACTAATATCACAGTTGGAGTCAGTGATTGACCAAAATCTGTAGTCCACCAGACAGCTGTTTGAACACAGGATGTGCATGTCATTCTTGATGTCTGTGACTTAAATAATGGACAGGAAAGAGCCTAGCAGACAACCCTGATGTACAGATCTGGTCACTGGACTCGAGACAGAGATCACTTCACACATTTTAAAAGATTTAGATGCCATGTATGCAATCCAGTGGTTTACCCACTTGGTGATGTGCGTGTTTATGGCCACTTATGACAGTGTTGACTTAATACCCTCGTGTGAATTTGTGTCAAATGTCTTGCCCTGGTCAGGTTCCACAGGATGATAGTGTTGTCAATGTGCATGCCCTTGATGACCTTCTTGAGAGCATCTAACAGATGTAACAGACATGGATGTAGCATTAACAACTCACACATATGTTTTGCACACAGCCGGGTTATTACTAGTGTCCATTTAGAAAAGGTACATGAAAACATGTTGATCTACCTCACAGATGAGGAGAGTCAGGGTGTGTCTATACATACATGCATCAGGTACTGTCCCCCACCCCCCCCACTCAGATGGATGCATGTTTATGTACACCTTTCTACAGGAACATATTCCATCTGGAGGGTGTGTTGAAGTGTGGATCCAACCATGTCAGGTAGGTGTATATTCTGAGTCACACTATAGGTGATTTATGATGTTGTCACAGCCCATTGATTCTGTGTGACAGGCCTTGATGAAGGTAAGACAGTGCATACTGCCTATCTTGATCTGGCCTAGGGTTTCTTTTTTGCATAACATCAACCACAAAAAGCAAACTGATTGGTCAAATTACAAGTGTTCATTAAGTCCTGGTGGAAAAAGTCCACCCAATTTAATTATCCACTTCTTTTCTTTGGCATCAAGAATAATATGCCAACCAGCTTTATTTATTCTGTTGCCCCCAATTTTGTCTATTACCATAAATCTGAAAACACCTGTAGGATATATTAAGGAGTATTTATATAATGCACTACTGGACTTCCTGGTCCTCATATCACTGATATGTTACGATATTCTTATTCTCAGTGGTCTCAAAGTCTGACCCACATAGAATGCTGAACAACTGTATGTAGCCAAATAGATCACCCAATCACTACTGCAGTTGGCAAAAAATCTGACATCAAATACATTTCCAGAATTTTTGCTTATAAATTGTTTAGACTTCATAATTCTGTTACAATGGCTACAATGGCCACAGGGAGAACACCCAACAACAGTATCCCCCATTAAAGTTGTTTGTGTACTAGAAGGTGTAAAGTTTCTGGGCCCTTGTGTATAGTGGCTTAGATGTAAACCCAAATTTTTGCCCCTACGAAATGAAAACCGACATTTCTCCTGAAGAAACTTTGATAAGTTATTATCGGCCAACAGAATGTTCCAGTGCCTTTCTACACTATTCATAAGTATATCCCTATTTCTTCCATATGTGTTAACTAACCAGATATCAAAGTTGGTAATTTCTTGTTTCGCCTTATATTTCAAAAGATCGCCTCTATTTAATGTTGAAGCCCAATTGCTAGCACCCAAAACATGCCCCGTTTTATAACATCTGTCACAAAATCTGTTAGATCTTTCCTAAAGTATTCATAAATGGATTGCTGCGAGCAAATGCGTCTCATTCTTATAGACTGTGACTTTGGAATATTCCTGGCAATATGGGGTGGATGAAAGCTGGATGCATGGAGAACGGAATTGTATTGTGGATATTTGTGAAATACCTCAGTTCGTAAAGTATAATCACTATTTCTGGTAATTAGGACATCAAGATATGTTATTTGTTCCAAACTGTAATTCACTGTGAATTGTAGGCCCCATTTATTCTCATTAAGATAGCCCACAAATTCCAACAAATAATCCACATCCGATCTCCATACCTATCAGCAATCATCCAAGAACCTTCTCCAAATGTCCATTTCCTCCAGGTAAATGTTATGTGCATTGTCATAAATCAGATGTTCTTCAACAGAAGCCATGAAAAGGTCTGCATAGATGGGGGCAAAAGAAGCCCCCATTGCTGTCCCTTGTATTTGCCAATAGCATTGTTCCTGGTAGAAAAAGACATTTTTAGTAAGGACATGTTCAGTGAGGCATATCAAAAAGGTATTAAAACCAGGTTGATATAAACCCGATTTGTATAGCCAGTATTCTATGGCTTTCAAACCATCCCCATGTGGTATAATGGTGTAAAGTCCACTGACATCAAGTGTACATAATAACCATCCCTGTTCCAATTGTGTTTCAGAGATAATGTGCAGAAATTCAGTAGTGTCCTTGATTCTTGAGTGGACCCATTTCAGTAGGGGCTGCAGAAATTTGGCGAGAAATTGTGAAAGGGGCTCAGTGATGGAACCTCTGCCTGATACAGTCGGTCTGCCTGGTGGATTGTAAGGATCGTTATGAATCTTGGGTAAAAAGTATATATATTGATTCATAGGATCCGACACTTTAAGATTATACATAGTTGTGTCAGAAATAATACCCTCCTGCCTGGCAGATAATAAAAAATCATCAATTTGTTTTTGAATCTAAATGTTGGATCCAAAGGCATATTAACATAATAATGCCCATCACTAAGTTGTTTATGTGCTTCAGTATCATATCGAGCCCAATTCATGACCATAACTGCCCCACCTTTATCAGCAGAGAGGATGACCAGATCATTGTTATTTTCTAGATCATGTAAGGCCTCCAGTTCAATCCTTGAGAGGTTATTAGCCTTACAACTCAACTCTCTGGAATGGAAATGCAGATACATTTACATACAATACATACATACAGACATACATACATACATACAGATACAAGTACACTTGTCTGAAATAGTTGAACATTATGGTGCATGGGTGGTATAAATTTGAACTTGTGGTAGGTGAAGACTGTATCAGAATCCCAATCAGTAGATCCTTGAAAGTGTAGCTTTAAGTTCAATAGCCTACAAAATGCTAAAACATCCTGAGCTAAATGGTCCTTAGAAATGAAAAAAACCTGGAATGAAGTTAAGACCTTTATTGAGTAAACTCACTTGTGTTTGTGACAAGGCAACATTTGAAATATTTAGAACATTGTTATTACATTTATTCATTTCTGAATTAACAGTTTCAACAACCCCTCCATGTTGTCTATTTTTGGAGTGTATTCTCCCTGCTCTTTTATAGTGGGGCCTAAAGGGGCTGTGGTGTTGCTTCTTTTTGGGTAGGTGAATCTGAGGCCTGCTGTATGTCCAAGTCTATGGCTGATGAGGTGTCATCTGTTGATGTCTCAACACCAGCAGGATATTTTTTAAGAATAGATCTGGGACGTTTCCTTTTGGTTACCCTGGTGTTACCCTCCTCAAATCTAACATGTTTATTATAATTGAATAGCTTTCCACATTCATAATCAGATTTATCCCACTGGAATTTGCAGACTTTCCTCTCACATAACTGTTGTTCCAAAGCGAGGAGGTCCTTGCTTAGTTTACTAAGACCCGTGGCATAAAAAGGTTGTCCCTCAAAAATGTTTGTTTCCTCACACAAGTTATATCCTCAATGTCCCTGTCTATAGTTCTATCATGATAATTGGCTAATGCTTCCACAGAAGCCATAGATGTTTGTTGCTGTATGCTAGCCCACTGCTTTGCCAATTCCACATCAATCTTATTAACAAGTGGCTGTATCCTTAGTCTCAGCCCTCTTGGTGAGATGCCTTTGGCCAAATAGGCTTTAAAAAGCCTGGAATGCCAGACATTCGATCTCAAGGATCTCATACCTTTATTCATTTTCTGAAATAGTGCTCCACAGACATTCTCCGGTCCCTCAGTAGTGGTCCTAGTGTCCCCTTGGTTATTGTCGCCTACCCCAAGCACCCCCAAATCCTCCCTATCAGCAGATAGTCCTGATGATATTTTGGTTAGATCCATATTCGGTGGATACATAATCGGATGTGAGTTTATAACAAAATACACACACTGAATATGTATCCAATGTAAATGAGTAATTGGTTGGCAGAGAAAAAAAACAACTGAACTATTACTTAACAAAAATCCTTTGTATTCAATGACACATATACCAACAAATTAATTCAAAAATATAATAATAGTTGAAAAGCTCTTTGTAATGTTCCTTTCAAACATGACTTGTTCCTTAAATCAAATATGGGCCATAATAGCCCTTGCCACCAAATTCCAAACAATAAGCATTCATTTGGCAATGCTACTTCCATATAACATCCATTAAAAATGAATGTCATCAGTTTCGGAACGATAGTCGTAGCAGCCGCTATATTAGTGTTCACACATATAATGATGTAATTTGCAAAGAGGTGAACCATAATAGCCCTTGCCAATAGGTCTCAAATATGGTGATACCATTTACCTAAGCAATGCAGTGTCCACAAAAAAATGCATATTGCTAAATATATCAAAAACACCATCCATCTGTTAGTAAGAATGGGCCACCATGGCTAATGCTAGGTAATATCATCATTTAGGCAATGCTACATCCACCTCAAAATGCGGCATAAACAACCACCATATAACGATATATTTCAAAACAACTTAGTTCGCTGGTATAAAGTCAAAAATAGCACCATTAGGCACCCAGCCAGTATGTTTTTTATCCGCCACCCAAATCTAATCATCCAGAAAGTGTACCCAATGACTAAATCAATAAACTACAATATTGGGACTAAAATTCACTGATACCTTTAGCATAGGGTCCCCAAGATCCTGTTTACATCTAGAATTATTAGAGCTTATTATTGTCTCAAGATGTCAAAAAGCATATGTATATCCATATGCTCATAGGCCTATATCTGAATAGTGAAGTATATATTTCCCAAAACCATAATGTAAAATTATACAATCATAAGTACAGACCAAACAGTCGCCCCTTCATCAATCATTAATACAGGCAAGTGAGTCTACTTTAAGACCTCAAAAGTTTAATAGCTCGAATGCATATGGATTGAGCCATATGCATCGAACTATTAAACAATTGAATTCCAAAAAAAAAAAAAAAAAAAATACACAAAAAAAAATGTAAACTAGTGTAGGCAGGGGGGCAAGCCCCCCTACACCCCCCCCGCTACTTAAATATAGCAACTCCGAGATCGCACTACATTGAAGTAAATTGAAATCTCCACCTACAGAGATTTCCGTTTACATTCGATGTTTTGCGCTTTCGGTGTACTCGTGTCGAGAATATCATATTCGATATTCTCGGACTTCGAGCATATAAAGTAGACCCCAGGAAAGTCTGTCGTTCAATACCTTATGTATGGTTGGTAGCTGTAAGTCTTTAGTTAGCAAAAAATTGTAAAGACACCCAATCAAAAAACATTGTTTAAACATATAACAAAAATATATAAAGTATATCCAGTTCAACCCATATGCTCATAGGCCTATATCTGAATAGAGAAGTGTATATTTCCAAAAACCATACTGTAAAATTATACATTAAACAACTTTGGGCAGAGGTTCCATCACTGAGCCCCTTTCAAAATTTCTCACCAAATTTATGCAGCCACTACTGAAATGGGTCTGCTCCAGACTCAAGGACACTACTGAATTTCTACAAATTATCTCTGAAACGCAATTGGAACAGGAATGGTTATTATGTATACTTGATGTCAGTCCACTTTACACCAATATACCACATGGGGCCAGTTTGGAAGCCATAGAATACTGGCTATAAAAATCAGATTTATATCAACCTGGTTTTAACACCTTTTTTATGTGCCTCACTGAACAAGTCCTTACTAAAAATGTCTTTTTCTACCAGGAATAATGCTATTGGCAAATACAAGGGGCAGCAAGGGGGGGGGGCTTATTTTGCCACCATCTATGCAGACCTTTTCATGGATTATGTTGAAGAACATCTGATTTATGATAATGCACATAACATTTACCTGGAGGAAATGGACATTTGGAGAAGGTTCTTGGATGATTGCTGGATGGTATCGAGATCAGATGTGGATTATTTGTTGGAATTTGTGGGCTATCTTAATGAGAATAAATGGGGCCTACAATTCACTGTGAATTACAATTTGGAACAAATAACATATCTTGATGTCCTAATCACCAGAAATACCGATCATACTTTACGAACTGAAGTATTTCGCAAATATCAGCAATACAATTCCCTTCTCCATCCAGCTTTCATCCACCTCATATAGCCAGGAATATTCCAAAGTCATAGTTCATAAGAATGAGATGAATTTGCTTGCAGCAATCCACTTATGAATACTTTAGGAAAGATCTAACTAACAGATTTTGTGATAGAGGTTATGAAATGGGGCATGTTTTGACTGCTAGCAATTGGGCTTCAACATTAAATAGAAGCGATCTTTTGAAATATAAGGAGAAACAAGAAATTACCAGCTCTGATATCCGGTTAGTTACCACATATGGAAGAAATACGGATATACTTATGAATAGTGTACAAACGCACTGGAACATTCTGTTGGCTGATAATAACTTATCACAGTTTCTTCAGGAGAAATGTCATTTTCATTTCGTAGGGGCAGAAATTTGGGTTCACATCTAAGCCACTATAAACATGGGCCAAGAAGCTTTGCACCTTCTAGTACACAGGGGGGCAACAGAATAAATAAAGCTGGTTAGGATATTATTCTTGATGCCAAAAAAAAAAAAGTGAATAATTAAATTGGGTAGACTTTTTCCACCAGGACTTAATGAACACTTGTAATTTGACCAATCAGTTTGCTTTTTGTGGTTGATGTCATGCATAAAAGAAACTTGATGTCTCTTTTTTTTGTAACACTGATGAAGGCTATGTAACAAATTTAGCTGAAACTGGTTTATTTTTTACTTTTGCTGACGTAATAAAATATTTATATTGGCTTCAGCATCATAGTTTGCTGGCTCGTTTTGCTGTTTTCTACATTGTGGTTTAAGCCTTGCAATTGCCTTACATGCAGGGGCTGCTTTTTACTGTTACCCAGATTCAATAACGCCTACACTAAGTGTACACAATATGTATTCAAGAACATTCGTATCACATTTTCTTGTGTTTTCTAGTCAATCAGAAAGATTGCACTAGTGTACATGTAGTCTATACTTTCTGGTATGCTTTATGAATCCCTGTCAATATTTAAAGCTGCAAGAATATCAGTAGGAAAACTAAAATTAGGATGAAAAAGGTGTGAATTATGTCTGTGTTGTCTGTTCACTCAGAGCAGTGTACACTTAGTGTAGGCTTTATTGAATCCCGGGGATAGTGAAGTTGAAGGAGATGTGGAAGGTTTTGAGTCTGAGTTACAATTTTGCTGGAGGGAAAAACATGTCGGAGAATAAGTACAGCTAGTAGAAGCGGCAATAAGGGCAAAGGCATAAAAGACGGGTGGAAATTTCCATTGAGAATTTTTTTTTAGCTAAATAGAGGTAATGAAAGTGTGTGAGAATAGAGGTAGTCTAACCTGGGGAGGTGCAAGAGTAGTCAGGTGTTTCTAAAATGTTGTTTTAGCATATTTTTAAATCTGGATAGGTTGGTTTGTTATATGATGGTCGTAGGTATAGAATTCCAGACTTTGGAAACGTTATTTGAGTACAGGGAGAGTCTAGCAGAGTAATGGGTTTTAGCTATGTTTAGTAGGGACTTGTATGTGGAGTGTAATGGTCATGCAGGGGTATAAAGTTCCACTAAGGTTTGCAGTGCAGGACAGTTTTCTGGTTTGTAGATTATATTATGAACAGTTGCTAACTGTAATACAGAAATAGTTTAGAAGTTATAGCCAGCCTAACTGCTTTAATGCTTGGCAGTAGTGGGATTTAGTATGTTTATTCATAGCAAATTTAGCTATCTTGTCAAGCATTGTTCAGTTTTTTGTTGGTAGAAATTCCTGAAGGTTAATGTAGATGAGAGCAGCATATATTAGTGAAAGTAGTAGATGTGCACAGGCAATTGATTTTTTGGCATTGCTGGTTAGAAAGTGTTTGCTATGGTATAGGAGTCCAGTTTTTTCTATGGGTTTTCCTATAAGCCTGTTGTATTTGAATGTCATGCATTAGTTGGGTATCTTTAAGTTTTGTTTGGGGCATAGGTTTGATAGGAATGTTGTTTGACAGGGTGATGGACAAGTTATTTTTTGTATAAGATGTAGATTTTGGTATGAAAAATAATGACTTGGATTTCTTGGCATTCAGCAGGAGGTGGTAATTGCTGAGCTTGGATGACATTGAAGAAATCGTTTTTTAGCTCTTTTTGTGAAGTTCTTGAAGGGACTTAGCTTTGGTTTTCAGTGTAACATCATTATCAATGAATAAGTAAAACAAACCATAAAAAATATCAAACTTTAATACTTTGTAAGTGCTTTAATTCCCAAACAATGGAGCTTCACCAGACAGCATAAAACAAACCAGGCATTTTTATAATAGTCATATGAACCATCATATGACCTAACCATCCAATTCAATGTTTCAAATGCTTCCTTCTTTAAAAAAAAAAAAAACTTTTAACATTCACTTTGTCATTCAAAGTAGGGTGTTGACAAGCATTTGAGTCTAATTGCCAAATATATTCTTCTTTCTACTCAAGTGCCTCTTTGGCATAAAACCTATTGCCAAAACTTTTACTGAATCAGTAACTATGAAATGAAAACACACTTTTTATTATTATTATTATTATTATTATTATTATTATTATTATTATTATTATTTAAAAAATCATGCTTAGTGCATTTGTGAGCTCTCGCAGCTCTGCTTCAGACACATGTTCATAAGTTCTGTGAGCTATTTCTGTTGAAGTTCTACAGGTATAATAAGCATTGCATGCCAAACAAATGGCAACATGAATAATAGTTTGGACTCACAGGTGAATAAACCAAGTGCCACAATTTTTCTATCTTTCAAAATAGCGCACTTATTTTGATTAATATAGTTACAATAATTACATACCAGGCATTTATACATCCCAGTAGGCTAATAAGATGGATTATATGACATATTATTAATTGTAAGTTGAAAAATATCTTTAAGATTGATACTTCTTCTGCTAACGATTGGTACCTCACATATCTTGGCACATATAACTGGGAAACTCTTAAGAAATCTCCATTTATTTCTGACAATCGTTTGATCTTCCTCTCATCTAAAGAACATTTAAGCACAAATGAAGTGCTAACATTCTTGGCAGTGTTAATAACTGCCATTTCACTACTGCTGCTTTCCTTAACTAGTCTACAGGGCTTAAACCTAGTAGGTATATCTTTTTTCACATCCAGATAAGCATTATTAATTAACTCACCCAAATAACCTCTGTGCAAAAACTTCTTTTGCAGAATTTGACATTCATCATCAGACTGTCTTCCTCGGTCTACCTGCTGGCTGAAAAAAACTTGTCTTTCTTTACATTATATTGCTTTTCAAAGTCATTGGTATAAGTTGTTATAAAATAAACAAGAATTACTTTAAACTTCTTTCTTACAAATTCTAGTGAGCAGTAACCCCTGTTTTTTTGAAACTGTCAAATCTAAATAGTTGATAGAATAAAAATCACATACAAGTGTAAAAGACAAAAAAATTGTCCCTACTATTTAAATAATTGGTAAATTCCAATAACTGGGACTCTCTTTCTTTTCACACAATAAAAATGTCATTAATAAAGTGTTTCTAAAGTACAATATACTTCATGTAGCTAGACTTATAAAGTGCTTTACATTCCAAGCTAGACATAAACTGATTGACGTAACTTGATTCTGTAGTTGTCCCCATAGCTACTCCATTAGTCTGGTTGTAAAAATGGGAATCAAACTGAAAAAAAAAAAAACATTATAAGAAAAAATCACATCCAAAACCTGTCTAAACAGTCTGCATTTCCTGTTAGTACAAAAAGGCTTGCTGAAAGTAAAACATCATGCATTTTGTCCAAACCTTCATGATTAGAAATGACAGTATAGAAAGCAATTATATCAGTCATGACTAAAATGGCAGATCAGCTATACTTCTAATAAATTGAAAAGAATCACATATGTAAGCTTTGTTCTTGGTTACAACCCTTTGCAAATGTTTATCAACACATAAAGCCAGAGCTTCACTCCTGCTCCATCATCTGGCAACTACAGGCCTGAAAGGGGGTCTATCCAAATTTTACTTATTTTGGGCAAACCTAAAATTGACTAACTCTGGGAGCTCCTGTGTTAAAATACTCTGACAAATTCTAACAACCCTTACATTACACAAAAAAATGGGGTACCTGGTTCACTCAGCATGTTAAGTCCAAATTTGTTGTTTATGCTGCCATTTGTTCGGCATGCAAAGCTTTTCTTTTTATGTTGGCAGAACTAAGAGAACTAACTCATAGAATTTATGAGCATGTGCATGCAGTAGAGATGAGAGATCTCACAAATGCACTAGCTAAGCATGTTACAGTTTGTAATAATAATAATAAAGTGGCCTTTAATTTCATAGATACTGATTCACTAGAAAAATGTGGGCAACAGGTTTGATGCCGAAGAGACACATGACTGGAAAGAATATATCTCGTAACCAAGAACAAAGCTCACATACATGAGTACATGCATAACAAAAAGAGAGGAAGATGAAGAAGATACTCAGAGTAATGTTTGCTCTATCATGGCGGAGGGAGACAGAGATAGTGGGGTCAGTAAAGCACTAGAAGCTGATATAACTGAGGGAAATGACAAGAGGAACAGGAATATAGAAGATATAATCTGAAAAAGAAAGATGACGCAAGGGACAAAGAACATTGTTAAAAAGGAAATGATCATTTCCATATGTAGTCTGTGTAAATGGTATTGTAAATGAGATTAGTAGGATTAGTATATTACATTTTTGTAATGATCTTAAAGCTGACATTATTTGTTTATTAGCTATTAGGAAATTAATAGTTTTTCAACAATCGCAAGTGCAAGTACTGTTGGTAACAAATCTATATGGAATTTTGGAAAGAGATCTATTTCTTTGTATAGTAATTTTGTTGAGCACTAATATGAATATATCAGGACACTGTGATATCGGAACTAGTATAGGTATATTATGAATAGTAGCTATTTATACCTCAACTGGTATAAAGAATAGAGAGAAACTATTTGCTATATATATGCAAATAATCATAGTTGTGAATAGGATTTGTCAGTTTAAGGTGCAGAAAAAAATGATTTAATTAGATTTTAAATTAATTAAAGATGTATGCCATTATTGAAAGTTACTATTAAGACCAAGTGTGAGGCTGACATATAGAAGCGGTACCTTGACTACAATGTTCTTTTTCAGTAGCATGAGGATTAGTATAAGCTAAGATGATTAATGTTGCTATATCAGATTACAGAGCTATTTGTTTTTAATTAGGGTTGGATCATAGTAAGATAACCGAAACATAAAACTGGAACCAGATAAAATGGCAAAAACACCAAAGAGAATGCTACAAACCATTGACGCCACTGGAATCAAACAGCACTGCTGCTAAAGTCAGAAATGAAGTGAGCCACAATGAGAAAATGTAGCTGAAAACTTTAATAACAAATATCCACAGCTGTTGAGTGCTTTCTTCCCATTAAGGAACTTCATCAGAACTGTTGGATGTCATAAAGCGCCCAGTATAAATACAATCATTTAATGTCATGTGATACAAAAATTGACCAATAGCATATAAAAAGCAGATTTCAAACAGCAATAGCACTCTTAAACATTACTTAAAAGTACTTAACAAAAGCATTTAAATCAATATTAAAAACAGACATGAACATATATATGTGTAAAAGTGTATACTAAACATAAAATGTTGTTATACCTCCAGTTGTTTTAATTTTAACACTGATGAAATAAAACATGCTTCATTCAATCCAACCTTTTCCAAAGCATTTAATTTTAACTCCCATATCAATTCAGATTTAAGTAAATGTTCATCAGCTACCAACCCCTTCATACCATTCCTAACCTGATGTAACACTGTACATGTGCCTAAAAGGGACATTTGTATTTTTGCATTTTTTTATTTCAAGCAGGTGTTCATCTATTCTATCTTTAAATTTCCTACAGGTTTTCCAACATAAAAAAATGGACAGTGCTGGCAACTACACAGAGCTATCTGAGGAGGAGCAGCTGATCTGTGATGTATATAGCAATAGGTAGCCTGTTTTTTTTTTTTTTTTTGCTTATTTGTAGTAGTTATTGCTTATTTTAGATATTTATAGCAATTTTATTGTATACTGCATACTTGTACTGTATTTCATCGCTATTGGCTCACTTGTGATAAACATTTCTGTAGTGTTTTCTCCAACCCTCTCTCCCTATTGGCATTTTGTCTTTATACCTGCTGGCCTTCGTTGAAGGTTGAATGTCGAGCTTGCACCTCGGCGTTTGTGAAAATCTACTGCCAATCATTAGCGGACCGGAGTTCCACTGTGGCGACCCCTAACTGGGAAAAGCCGAAAGACAAATCAACAACCTTCTGGCCTTGCAATTGCCTGCCCCTACTCTAAATTTGATCTTGGACACTACTTCCAGTCTAGTGTCATTAGCTCATTCTACCTAATACAGAGAGAACGTCTGAGAAGGCCAACCCACTTAGTTTCTTTCCTTCTGTTCCTCCTTTCTCCCTTTCTTAAAAAAAAAAAATGTCTGAATATCCTTGTGTTCTGACTGTGCTTCTCAAACATTTTGAAAATATAGAGTATATTTTAGGGCATTTATTAAAAATGTATTCGCCTTAATATTGCTACAACTCAAGTGCTCTAGGGTGCACTGCATCTGAATTGTTTTAGTGTGTTTTAGCTACTTTTCTGTATATATATATATATAGACTTTTCTGTATATGTAGACTAGCTACTTATTCTACTGTATTACTGCCTCTTAAATCGTTTTTCAGTTGTGCACTTGCCTTGCTTCATTTAAAAAGTTTTAAATTGCTAATTTTGTAGAGTTTTAATTGTAGTTACTGTTTAGGGCTACACACTCAAGTGTGTTAGCCTTTTCTGTGTTTATTTAGTGTATTATTGCATTATTTAGCCTGTTTTAACCAAAAAAAAAAAAAAATACTATCGTGTTTGCTTGTTTCCCGCCTTTCCTAGCTAGTACAGTTGAGATCCCAGGCTTTGCTGGTTTTGGGACTTTATTTTCTGTGTTCAGAGCTATCCAGACCTTGCTGTGGTAGAGGGAAGTCCTCCTGCTTACCAGTGGGAGTGGTGAGCATTGTACTGCCTGTCTAACACCAGAGGAGTGGTTTCCAGCTCTGAAATTGTAATTTTAGCCATTTTGGGCCGATTTCTATCCCTTTCAACTTTCTATCTTAAAAACGCGCATTTGTGCATTTTTTCGCATCGTGCAGCACCGCTAGGGCTATGGTTAAATTATTCCAGGTGCCAGAAAGTCTGCTCTTCAAAATTTTCCTTAGAACTAGCTGGTTTCTCAGTAGTAGCACTAAACTCTGAACCCCTGTGACTAGCACTTGCTCTAGTACCTGCTGGAAAGCACTAGGAAGCCTTAAACTGATACAAGCACTCAACTCTCCTTGTTAATAAGGAGAAATTAATCGTAGACACTAAACAGCCTATAATTGCAAAGTACCTTGCAAAGGTAAGGGAAAACAGCCCTTGTACTTTGCAAAAAAGCACCTAAACAGGCAAGTCCAAGGGTCACTTTCTGGTGATTTCTCCTGCCCACCTGGTGAAGCTAGGCATAGTGGGGCAATGCAGCAACTGCCTCATGTACACAGACAACCCTCTCCTCCTACCACCCAACACTACAACCTGCGAGAGATGCACTTACATAGCCAAACTGGAAGCAAAGCTCTCTCCAGCCGAGATTGCATTGAACAGTCAAGAGGAGAAGGTTAACACCTGCACTACACCTCAAGCAACACATAGCCCTTCAAAACCCACACTATCAACACCCACACATAGCAACACTAAATCCACATATGCGGAGGCCCTTAACATTAACCTGCCAAGCAACAAGGACCTCCAAAGCTGAAACGCAAACAAACACCAGTCACAACCAAAGTGATACATAGCTCACAACACCAGTGTGCCACCCAACAACAGCCCCTAAGGCAAGACAACGTACCCAACACTTTAGTCATAGGTGACTCTATAGTCAGGCACACTGATGTCCCACTCACCAGGCTGAACAAAGAATAAATTACAATCAGCTGTCTGTCAGGTGCCAGGATCCACCACATAACACATGCACTCAAGTCACTCCACAACAAGTACAAATATGACTCTGTCATTGTCCATGTTGGAGTGAATGACTTGAACGTTCTTCCCTGGACTACATGAAAAGAGACATGAAAGAGCTCTTGGATCATGTGGCCCAGGCAGGTATGACCCTAGCCCTGAGTAACATTCTGCCTTCACCCAGAATGATACCACAGTATAAGGACAAAATGATTGACTTCAACAATTGGCTAAGCTTCTGGTGTCATTCAAAGGGGATCCAGTATCTGTCTGCCTGGGATGACATGATCAACAGACCACAATTCTTTGCCAGAGATGGTCTGCACCTGTCACCCCTGGGATTCAGGTTACTGGCTAAGGCTCTTGCCAACCATATAGTGCCTTTTTAGGCAAGGTTCAAAGGACAAAACCACCACTGTAACAGATACAAGCATGCAAAATTTGAAGGTAATGCTACTCAATGCTAGAAGTCTAAACCTCAAAATTCACTCTCTCGAGGCACTCCTAAAAGTGGAGAACATTGATATCTGTGCAGTAACTGAGACCTGGTTCAAGCCTCCAGAGAGCACCCCTGCAATACCAGGCTATAATTCTTACCACACTTTTTGGCCACCAAACCAAGACTGAAACAAAGGTGGAGGAGTGTCCATATTCACCAAGGATATTAACACCTCCAGGCTAGTTGCCCAACACAATGCATCTTAAACTCTCCAGGTGCAACTAACACTAGGTAAGACTGCAATCCAAACTGTAGCTTGCTACAGATCCTCCACCATGTCCCAAGATTCTCACTACACCTTTCTAAACATACTGGAAAATATTAAGATATAACCAAACACCCTAATACTGGGTGATTTCAACTACCCTACCATTAACTGAGAAAACTGCTCGGGTGCCAACACCTTTTCCCAACATTTCTTGGAATTCATAAATTCCAATGCCCTGCATCAACTAATCCATTGTCCCACCAGGAGCTCTAATATCCTAGACCTGGTCATTAATAACATGGGAGATTGATGCTCCACACCAGTGGTCACCCCCTCATTGGTCAGGTCTGACCATAAGCAAATCACCCTTGACATCCACATCCCACCCTCACCCCCAGTAAGGAAAATTCCATA
The DNA here is from genome assembly GCF_019279795.1 of Protopterus annectens. NCBI lineage: Eukaryota > Metazoa > Chordata > Ceratodontiformes > Protopteridae > Protopterus > Protopterus annectens. Next base: position 339,891,354 of record NC_056726.1, on the reverse strand, counting down.
AAAAACTTCTCCAAAGCCAACTTCATGCTATTCAAGTCAGAAGTAAAAAACTTCATGATACCCATGCAGTCGGGAGCAGAAAGTTCAACTTATGAATCCTATACTAAGGAGCTGTACAAGCACATCCACTCATGTATGAATTGTGCCATCCCAAATAGAACCAAGACGCTCTCCTCCAAAAAAGGAAGCCAATCTGGTGGTCCCCTGCCAAAAACAAACTATACAACAGAGGAAAGAAACTGTTGCAGAAAAGAGGAAAATCCCAGGATGCAAAAAACTCCCTTACACACCTCAGTAAGAAGCTGAGATCCCTCATAAAGTCCGCCAAAACTAGTTACAAAAATAAAATTGCAAAATATTCCAAAGACAACCACAAGGCATTCTATAGTTATGTCAAGAATCTAAATGACAATGCTCAGATATGCTCTGAGCTACAACAGAATGGCATTAAATATACTGATCCCAAGGATATTGCCAATATCCTGGCAGATCGATTTAGTGCCAACTTCACCCCCTTCTCACCCTCTAATACCAAAAGATTGCCAAATTCCAGTAATCATGGCCACACAGGTAGAAACCGCACTCTCCAAAGCTGAGAATACAGCATCCATGGGACCAGATGGCATCCCAGGCTGCGTACTACATGAACTACAAAATTAACTGCCACCTCACCTAAGTGTCATGTTTAATCATAGCCTCACCTCAGGCTTCGTGCCCACTGAGTGGCACACAGCTACAGTTATCCCACTCAACAAGGGGGGATCCACCTTGGATCCTGGGACCTACCATCCCATCAGTCTGATGAGCCTGATCTGCAAGGGCATGGAATGCATTATCATGAAACTTATAAACAAAGACATTGGCAACCTTCAGACACTGGACCCCACCCAGTTTGGGTTCGTGAAGAGCCGATCTTGTCTCCTGATTGACTTCTTTGAATCAGTCTTCAGAGCTGTGGATGAGGGTAAGGCAGTCCACACAGCCTATCTGGACCTCGCCAAGGCCTTCAACATCATCCCCCACTCTGGAATCATAGATAAACTTACTAAGCTAGGCATAAATCCCTATGTCACTCGATGGGTTGCCAACTGGCTTACTGACAGAACCCAGGCTTTAAAAGTAGCCGACTCCAAATCCAGCTCCAGGCATGTGACAATTGGAGTACCTCAGGGTTCAGTCCTGGGACTGCTCTTGTTTGGCATCTACTTCTCTGAAGTACAAGCCAACACTAAGGGAATCTGGCTAACAAAGTTCGCAGATGACTGCAAACTGGGAGCCATTACTGAATCCCCAAATGATGTGGATACTCTACAAATATATTCTACAGAAGGGCCTTACAGAAACAGATGCTTGTGCCAGAGCCATGGGCTCAAGCTTAATGCCAAGAAATGTATAGTTATCCCCTTTGGGAAAAAACATATACCCATGAATTACCACATAGGTGGCAGTACACTAAACACCGAAAGTGTGATGAGAGACTTAGGGACACAGGTGGACAGTGGTCTCACCTTCGATAACCACATCACCATGACAGTCAGGAAATCCTTCTATGTGGCACACCTCCTCACTAAGAGCTTTTCATCCAGAAAAAAGGAAGTCATTGCCCCACTGTACTCATCCCTTATTAGACCCAATGCCTTGAGCCACGGTGGTGCAGCAGTAGCATTGTCACCTCACAGCAAGAGGTTCTCCCATTCGATAATCAGCTGGAGCACCTTCTGTGTGGAGTCTGCATGTCCTCCTCGCATTCAAGTGGCATTCGAAAGATATGCGTGAATGGGCGTGCCTTCATTGAAGGTTGATCATCGGGCTGGCACCTTGGCACCATAAAAATCTACTGCCAATCATTAGCAGACTGGAGTTCCGCTGTGGCGACCCCTAACCAGGAAAATCTGAAAGAAAAACAACAACATAGAGTACAATGCTCCTTTTGGTATGTACCTCACAAAGACATCTACAACAGCTGGAAAGGCCGCAGATATACCTCACTAAAAGAATCACAGGCCTAAAGCAGATGCCCTATGCTGACCGTCTAAAAAAATTCTAGCTAAACTCTGGCATATTGTCTACTCAGAGGCGATCTCTGCTTAACATACAAGGCCATGTCAAACCCTGAGCTGTTGGACATGCTCCTCTTAAAGAAATCCCAATCCCTCAGAGCCACATGCTCTGGGGATCTAAACCTTGTCATCACAAAGAACAAAACATGCTGGAAGGATAGGTTTCTGATCCAGAGACTCCCCATATTATGGAACAGACTGCCCATACATGTCAAGCAGACCACCTCTTTGGCCCTCTTCAAAAGGAACCTTGATGATTGGACGGGAGATAGGAAATTTACCCCAGGGATCATATCAGTTGCCCTGCTAGACAGGGGTCCAGGGAAGTAAATATTGTGGGAAGAAATATCCAGGGAATTGTTATGGTTAGGCTTATATAGGCCCTATGGCCAATAGTCTAGTACCAACCTATGAACCTATGAACCTGTGAACTAGCCAGATAAATAACTTGGATTGAGTCACAGTTAAAATAAAGAAAATCAAACAGCCCTCGACCACTGGAAAGCTGGAACCAGCAATAAGGCACAGACCAGGAACTTGAGGCAATAAAAAATATTTTTAATCCGACAAACAAAGCACACCGACTGAGCGCTTTCACCGGTGCAACCGGTTTCTTCAGAGTCGTATAATGAATACCCAGCCTGGCTTCCTTTATTTATACTAAATGTCCAATCAACCAATAAAACAATCTATCACTTAAACTCATTATTTAACTATTGTAACTATACAGTGAATCACAACATCTATTGCATATAAAAAACTTTCATTTAAAAAATTAAATACATATATATATACCTAGATTAGTATATATATTATTAAATTTTATCTATAAAACAATATGTTACATGTTTGTCCACTTTCAGTATTGGCATGTAATTCAATGAAATTGTCATTTCAGGCAATACATTATCAAAGGCAATAAAAATTCAAACATCTAAATATTATACTGGTCAAAAGGGTAATAATTATATATTTGTATATTATTGTATATCCTAATGTTAAAATTAATAATAGACATACTTAATAACCTAAAAAGATTACTATATATATACATTTCCTAAGTCAATACATCAAAATAATATATATAATAATAATAATAATATTGTGCTGAATGAATAAAACTGTATAATACTTCAAAACACCTACTAAACCATAACCTAAATATAATAAAATTTAATTTAAATTGATATGTAATGTATAATGTTACTTCCCTATGTTACAACAAGATTCAAATACTTAATGCTTTAAATTTTAACAAAGGTTTCAATGAAATACATTCATTAAGCCCTGGATATTTTGTGGCATTCAATCTTATCTGCCACTCCATTTCACGCAATGCTATATAGTTGTGAACATCACCACTGGTCTCTGATTTAACTCTGTCAACTATAAAAAATAAGAATTTTTTGAACCCTCTACAATCCCTAGAGTGCATAGATAGAGCATTATGCTCATCTTCCCTTCCCAGTGATGCTGTATTTGGTACCTCTAATAACCACACTTTCACCTAACTAGGATATGTTTACAATAAGAACAACAATATAAATTACAATATGATCACGAATGGTATTAAACTCCCTGGGTTTTAAGTTTTTAATACTTACGTTTTTAATATTTATGTTAATACTTTAACATTTACCTTATTGATTAAGACTTATTAAAAGTTAGATTAATAACAAATGGTTTAGATTTACAGGAAATGTTTTTATATTGTTTTATAAGAATTTAAACTGCATCTTATGTTTTATGTGTTTTTTTACTATTGAATTCTAATGGTTGATTTATTGAAAAATTATTTTATTGGATGATTCACATTAGTGAGATGTATTAATAGTCTTGGTGTGGATGGATTCTTTATCTGAAGAAGTCTACAGTGGGACAAAAAATGCAATGAATCAAAGTGTTTTATGCAAGTTATTGTGCGCTGTGGGACTGCACTGGGATTGTGATTAGATATTTTAACATCATTCGTGGCCCTTTCATCAGTGCTTTTTTTTGGTTATTGCTTCTTTTTGTGCACTGAAAGTCTGTTTTTTGTGTTTATTGCAGTTAGAAAATAGTTACTTGTTAGAGAATATAGCTGCAAATCAAATTCCCAAAGGACTCCTGTTTTGGAAATTTCCAAACAGAGTTAAGAAGGGAACTGAATTCTATTTGGACTTAATTACCTTGTTTAATAAAGCAGGATGTGAAGTTATGAGGCTAATGGTTAAACAGAACAATCTTCATATTGAATCCTTGTCCAAAGAACTAGATATTCTCAATAGAAGTAGAACTAATGATATTATTGTTTGAACATAATGAAACAAATTACTCAATCATATTTTCTAAGGTGGATAATGAATGTGAAATTATTTTGAAACTTAAATTATGTAAATTGCAAAGGGATCTGGTTGCTTATAACAGTGGTTTGTCTTACCCTGATCCTGCTGGAAGGTGGGGACAGAGACTAATGGACGACTGGCAACAGGCAACCGGAAGGCTGCAGAAAGTGGTGAATGAGGAAGTTATAAATAATACTTCTGGCAGTGCAGTCCCTTTAGATTCAACCAACATTTGGCATTCAGAAAGAATTCAAGAAAGGGAAGCACAAGCCAACTCCAAAAATCAAAAGCAGAGTGAGAACTTTATGCACCAAGGGGCCAGACTGAAAAGAATAATAAACAACATTTACAAGGATCAGGGCCTTTGACGTCTGAGCTAGAGGACAGTAATATGGGGTTTCCCCATATGGTAACAAATTCTTTCAAAGAGTTTACTTTGTATAACTTTTCACATAAATGTTTAAGCACTGAACATGCTGATTTACTTTCTAAAAGATTAAGTTTTACGGCTGCTAGGAGAGCAAGTTTGCCTGCAACTATTATAGACTTAAAAAACTGTTTACAAGAAAACTGAACTTGGCTTTATGGTTTACCAGTAGTGAGTTGAATGTTTTCAATAGTCATTTTTTTGCATAAATGTAGCACATTTAACCCTCCACTAAATAATATGACTCTTCTGTATGAAAAATTATGTGAACAAGTTATTCGGAGAGTATTAGCTAAACCACCCAGTGTGCATTTGTTTAATTTAACAAAACATGAAGAAAAATTGTTGAAAGAACTATGTTACAACATGGAACTCAAGGTAATGAAACCTGATACAGGGGGTGGGTTGGTCATCATGAATACTGTTGATTATAACAATAGAATGAATGCTCTCTTAAGTGAAACATATGTCAAATTTTCATGCAATGAGCTGAAAATAGCTTATGCCAAGATTGATATGGCATTATTCGACATGCTTATGCAGGGGCAAATTATTCAAGATGACTATATATTTATGGAAAACAACCATCCGGTCATTGCTGGAATTTTTGGGATTCCTAAAATTCATAAGTGTATGACTGACCCTCCCCCCTTAGACCTATTGCAAAATTTTTGTGTCGACAATCAGTTAAAGGATTCTGTTGGTCAAACATTACAAATTTATCATGATTCATTGCATTTTTAAGTAAAATTAATACTGCTGCATATGATGAGGATTGTTTTTTGTTCCTATTGATGTGAATAATTTATATTATGTTATACCCCATGATGTGGGGCTGAGATGGTTTAAGTAACTCTTGTTTGATATTAACTTGATGGAGTCAGATAAAGTTAATATGGTCACAAGCCTTGTGGAGATTGTATTAACTAATAATTTCCTATTTTTTGAAGGCCAATTATTTAAACAAGTGACTGATGTGGCAATGGGGGAGGCCTTTGCCCCGAGTTCCGCAAACCTGATGATGGCACAATGGGAGTATAAATTTGTGCTAAATTGTATTTACAGTGCCAGTTGGCCTTATTATACTCATTATCTGGATGATATTTTTTTATTTTATGGATGAAAATGGAGGATCACTTAAAAGAATTTATTGAATATATAAATAGTTCAACTTATTTTTTTAAATTTTCATTTTTTTATGATGCTGAATGTATTTCTTTTTTAGATGTAAAACTGTGTAAGAATAAGGTTCACAGATGTTCTAGTTCCAATTTATATAGGAAAACAACATTTTCAAATGCATATCTCATTTCTCCACCCAAAGCATCAAAAGAGGGTGGTAGTCAAGGGGCAACTGGTGAGGTTAGCGAGGATGATCACCGAGGATGACGTATTTGTTAGGGAATGTGACATCTTGTTAGATATGTTTAGTAAACGTAATTACCCTTCAAACTTTCTTACAGAAATTAAAAAAGAGATACTTCTAAAATACTTTAATGTTGTATATACCCCCTTACTGAAGTTATCAGATCTAGCTGAGAATAATTTGAATGAACAGGACATAGATATTATTTTCCCTGCTATACCTAAGATTCGTGGGGAGGAAATGGTAAACAGTAATAATACCATTACTTTTTATCACTGTTTTTTTCTATACATTGTTCCAGCATTTTCAGTCATATTAAGAACAACAGGTGTATTTTCTCCTCTGATTATAAAATTATGTAAATTTTGGGGAATAAGTCTTTGGCTGTATATAAGAAGGATATGTCCTGTAAAGCATTTTTGGAGAAAAAAGACATGGAGATAACATGTAAAAAATGAGAGTGGCTAAGTGTGGTTGTAGTTCTCATTGTAAATGTATCCTAGTAGGTGAAAGTGCGGTTATTAGAGGTATCAAATACAGCATAACTGGGTATTTTAACTATGACTCAACCTAAAGTGTTTATCTGGCTAGTTGCTAGCACTGTCCAGCTTTTTATGTTGAAAAGGCTTCTAGGAAGCTTAAAGATAGAATATATGAACACCTACTTGAAAGTAAAAAATGCAAAAATACATATGCCCTTTTTAAACACATTTTAGACCACCCCTTACATGTTTTAAATGTAAAGTTATAGATCAGGTTAAGAAAATATGAGGGGGTTAGCAGCTGATGAACATTTACTTAAATCTGAATTGATATTGCAGTTAAAGTTAAATGCTTTGGAAAAGCCTGGATTGAATGAAGCATGTTGAATTTGATTAGTGTTAAAATTAAAACAACTGGAGGTATAACAACACTTTATTTTAGTATGCAGTTTTGCACACACACACACACACACACACACACACACACACACACACACACACACACACACACACACACACACACACACACACACACACACACACACACACACATATATATATATGTGTGTGTGTGTGTGTGTGTGTGTGTGTGTGTGTGTGTGTTAGTATATGATTTTAATATTGATTTGAATGCTAATTTTAAGTACTTTTAAGTATTTTTTGTATCACATGACATGAAATGATTGTATTTATACTGGGTGCTTTATGACACCCAACAGCTCTGATGAAGTCCCTTAATGGGAAGAAAGCACTCAACAACTGTGGATATTTGTTATTAAAGTTTTCATCTACATTTTCTCATTGTGGCTCACTTCATATCTGACTGTTAGCAGCAGTACTGTTTGGTTCCAGTGGTGTCAGTGTCAGTGGTTTTTACCATTCCCTTGAGTGTTTTTGATGTTTCTGTATCACTTGGACACAGTGGTGGGATGTATATTAATATAAATGTTTTTTCCAGTATAGAAAGAATTGTGGAATGACAGAATAAGCTTATAAGAGGCTTGGAAGAATATGAAGATGTGTTGAACGTGATAGATTCTGATAGGTATTCAGAGGAAGGAAGGAACTAATTTTCATTATGTAATAAAAGAATAATAATTTTCTTGAAATAATAGCAATATGTGATACAAGGCGCTAGAAAAAATGTCTGTGTTCTTGACAAATAAAACTGTTATGTGCTATATGAGTATTCAGAAATCAATTACTGGGAAGATTATTGACTCCTATAAATATATAATGAAAGAAATTGAATGGTGTATTGAAGCAATGTATGAATATAAAGAGACAGATGCAAGAAATCTGAATTGTCAAAAATGATGTATAGTGGATACTAAAGTTTTAGAAAAACAAATAACTACAAATGAATTGAGTAAGATCCTAGCTAAGGTTAGCGATGGTACTTACTCAGACCTGGATGGGATTATGTGCATGTTTTATAAGGAAAATGAATGCACAGCAAAAACTGATGTTTCTAAATGCATTAAATGAATGGCTTGAAGAGTAGAGTAATGAAAACCAAATTTATGACGCTGTTATTAGGTTTAGTTTTAACAAAAGAGCGGATAAGTATTGGTTAATTAGAAGCACTTGACATTATTGAATAACGGCCATATTTTTTTTTATTTTAAATGAGAGATTAACTACAGTCTTATTTACAAAGCTTAAGTCACTAATGAACAGAGTAAAATGAAAGTTTGTAAAGAAATGTTAATTTTGATTAGGGACATTATAGACAGCATTACTGTAAACAATAATGAAAGTTTGCTGTTGTCTTGTGATGTTAAAAAGTCTGGGGATACTGTTAGCCATAATAGTTTAAGGAAGGTAATTGAAGTTTAGGGATTTAATAAGAAGATTTAAAAAATATATAATGGATTTATAAGTGAAAACATTGATTAGATGTTTTGTTAGTATGTATATGGGAACAATAAAGTTAGTAGAGGTGCAAGGCAAGGATGTCAACTGAGTGGCTTTTTATTTGGTGCAATTATGGCTACCATAGCTATAGAATGTGATATGGTATGTTCTAGTGCAAGATGGAAGAGTCTCACTAACATATCTGTACCTCTGTTTCTGTCATATGCTAATGACTTAATTAGAGTAGTTGGGTCATAATTTTGGTTAGAACAAGTTGTACAAGAACTTGAACAATGTTTACATGATTTCAATCTACAGTTTTATAAACAGAATTGTCTACAGAATGGTGCTAGCAAAAAACGTCCTAAGATTATATTTTTAGAGACTGTATACAAATTTAAGGAATAAAGTTTCGGGAAGATAGTATTATTAGTGAGAGGTTGAATGGTTTGTTAACGTTAATACAATAACAAAGAGGAGATGGAGTTATTTTAAAGTCATTGTAGAAACAGGTTTATATTATACATTCTATGCTTTTATGTAAATTAGAATGTGTAGGACTTCCTAAAGAAAAGGCAAACATATTATTACAAAGCTTTTGTGAATTCATTTGGGATTTCAGATTGAATATGGTGAAAATAAATATGGCTTATTCTAAGAAAAATGGGTGTGGTTTGTGCTTGATTCACCTAGTAGTGTCCTTACCATCTTTACATTTTTATTGGGTTTTAAGTAAAATAAGCACTACAGATAGATGTGTGGTGATTCAATTGCTATCTGAAAATATAAAGTAATATGGGGAATTGTAAACAATAACAAAAGAAAAAAAATAACCTTGCATTCCAGGAGAATACAGTACAAAAGGGATTTTCTGGAAGAATTTCTTACCAAGTATTTTAAACACAGAAAATTATAATTATGAGCACATCATAGATACCTATTAATATGTTGGCCCTTAGATGACAGATAGTAATATACAAAAATGCATTTAAGAGCTAAGAGGAAGGTTTAAACATATATTATAAATTCAGGATTTCCTATGGGGATTGATTATAAAAAATTACCAGTTAAAGATCAAATGAAATACAAAACTGCAGGATAAAGAAAACGTATGCCTGACAGACAAAACTATAGAACATGATTTTTATACATGTGATAACAGCCTGTCTTTTTTCTTAACATTACAGATGATATTGTATGGTTTATATGAACATTATGATGTATTAGATAAAAACAAATGTAATAAATTCATTGTAGTTTCTGTATGGGTTAAGTATCGATCCTGATAATAGGAATTGTTTTGTAATAAAATATGGGATTGTTCTCTGGTTTTAGGAAAATTGAAAAGATTATGGCAAGAAGGATCGACAATATTATATGTGACTATTGTGCTCTAACTTTTCTTCTTGAGATGGTTTATTTATCATGTTTAAATGTGTAAATAATACACTGATATATAAATATGGCATGTTATAAGGAAGTTTCAGTAGAAGGCCCCTATTCATTTCAAATTGTATATTTCTGCAACATGTTGTAAGTTGGTTGCAGAGCTGAACAAAAAGACACAGCAACTAACATAGCATCACAGGTGAATGACATCCTGTTTGTTACAAATATTAGTGGAAATGACTTACCTACTGTATTACTTGAAGAGCAAGCCTTTTAGTGGTGACCCTGCTTCATGGACCAAACTAATGGACAAATTTGTGATTTAATCAGCTACTACTGTGGAGTCAAATGAAATGACACCAGAGGATTAAAGGCAGCTAGAGTTTAAATGCTTTATTTGCTCCTTGACAGTGGGTTGCTGGGAGAGAATATAAGCTTCTACAGATGATGATAGTGTAACTTGCACAGTGATTGTTTAGGGGAATAATAAATGACGGAGGTCACAGTGGAAAATTACCTGTATTATGAGTTTCTTTAAACAATGAACTGGCAATAAATATGAATGAAATATGGGACAATGTAATAGTGCCTTTAGGATTCTCAATGATCTGTGTGATGTTATTCATGTGGGTGAAGACAACTATTGCAATGTTACTTTTGAGAATGTCGCTGCTGGTGATCATTTTCTTAGACTATGTGATTTAAAACATAGACATAAATCATAAACTCCCTAGAAGACACAAAGATCCTCCAGGAGAACCTGCTACATACCAACAGCTAGTTTCAAAACTATGGACTAAAATTAAATGCCAAGAAGTGTATAATTATATCTTTTGGCAAGCATGACTGCCCTTAAAATTATAACATTGACAACGCACTGAGTAATGATTCAGTGGTTAGGAATCTGGGAACCTATGAATGAATTATCCCTTGACCTCCTCATGTCCACTTTTATAAGGAAGTCCTTTTTCATTGCACAGTTTATGTCTAAAGGTATTGTATCCAGATCCAGGGATGTAATCATTCTACTGTACTTGGCACTCATTAGGTCAGTCATTGAATATAATGCCCCTTTCTGAATGAGCCTTTCCAAATGCTTGAGTATGATATTAAAGCTGTTTGAAGACAGGCACATTTGGAATGGGGCATAGTAGTATAGTTACCCTGTAAAAGGATAATGAGATATTAATGCATATAGCAAGTGTAGCAAATAGCAGTAAGAGAGCTTATGTTATGTACAAATGACAACCTAAGATCTATTCATTTTGTATATCTAATTTCCATTTGATAAAAACTGTGATAAAAATAGTAGTCTTAATGTGGTGGAATTGGACATATTAGCAATAATTGTGAAAACTATTGCAGGAAATGTAAATGTATACTGCATTTCTAGTTTGATTGTCCAGAAATACAAGAAAATGAATATCAAGAATTATGCAGACACTAATATAATAGCAGATACTATAGAACATATACCTATAAATGGTACAGAGTTACAAAAAGAGTATTTAGATCTTATTACACAGTGTGATATTGGATCAGCTTATGAGGATGGTAGAGGTAAGAACACATTAAGTGATAGGAAGCAGGGAGATATTAGTAAATGTGATGAAAGGAAGCATAATTCTATAGGACTGAGGGTTTGTAAATGAAAAATGAAGCAACATGTAATAAAACTGCTACAAAGGGAAGGGGATGAGATACTAGATTGGTGTAATGTTTAAATACAAATATTATCACCGGTTAAGTACACTATACAAAAGTACTGGACTTTTGTAATGCAGTACAAGCTGGCATAATATGAGTGTTAAATTAATGAAATTAAACACAGTTCAGAAGCAACACGTTGAAGTTCTTTGGAAGAATAAGATACTATGAAATTTTGAGAGATATATGTTGTGTAAAAGTGGCAATATATTTATTTAACATTTGTTTACCGGGAAAGTCCGAATTGGAACAAAGCCAATTTTCAGCTGAGGCCTGGGAAGAAATGCTGCAGATGTATGTCTTTGAAACATGGGAGAAAACCGAATGTCCCAGGGAAAACCCACATGAACACAAGGAGGACATGCAGACTCCACGCAAAAAGCATGCCAGCTGAGAATCAAACCAGAGAACCTCTTGCTGTGAGGCAACCATGCTACCACTGCACCACTGTGCCATCCAGTGATATATACATCCAGGTACACATATGCAATATATAAATCAGATGTTTCATTTAGATTAGTGGTTCCTGGGAGACATTTGATGTGTGATCTTACAGTACAGGTAGGAATTATATAAGTCATAGTCATTTGTGTACTTAATGGGATGAATGAAAGGGAAGAATATTATTTGATTTCTTGAGATATCGTTTAGCAGTCAGTGTATGTACAATTGCAAATGGGGATCAGAATTGTCATTTTTAGGAAAACTAAAAGGAATCTAAATAATGATAATGTGCTTGGAGAAGTACTGAGTAGTGGAAATCTTCCTCTAGGACCAATTATTGGGCCTACATAAAAGACAGTATGACTAACTGCAGAAATTTAATATTTTGCCTGCTTTGAATCTTTAGTGCTAGCGCAAAACAGGAAAGCAGATTTTTGGATTACTGATCATGTTAACACTATTGACATACATTGCAAGATAGAAAGGAATTACAAAAAAATAAAAAAAATAAAAACTAAGTGGTTGGGTACTTGAAACTGGTTGACAGAAAAAGAACAACTTGAGGCTGTGGGATAATAAGGGACACCATGGGGGATTATATATAAAATAAAGTACAAAACAATTTTTGTTAAGTTGAAAAAAGTTTATGGAATAAAATAAGGTTGAATATAAGACTTAATGGAAGCAGCATAAAATCACTGCAGGTTATATTGCTTCAGATGGTTATTTAGGTTCATAGGTTTGTACTAGACTAACTGCCCTTGTGAGCCATTTTAAGCATAGCCAATTATCCTTTGTGAGACTCAAACCCTGCACCTTCTGCTTGTAAGACAAACATCTTAACCATTAGGCCACCATCCCAAGCCCTATTTGGAAGCTGAAAGAAAACGTTCACGGTTAACAAAAGAAAGGGCGGAAACATTATTATGTGGTACAGGATACATAGACGGAAGTATCACATTTTGTTTGTTAAAAGATAAAACAGGAAATAGTTTTATGAAGATTTTAAAAAGAAATGAAAGAATGGTGATGAATTTTCAAATCAGAATTATGAGGTTGATTAAAAATTATTTTGTTACTATGTTCAGTAGAACATAAGTTACAGAAAAACACAAACACTTAGGAAAACATTGGTGGAAGTAATACCGTTTTGGAAAGGAATTTAACATTAGTGGAATTTAATACAATATTTACTTGTTTGTTTGCTTGTTTATTAATTTATTTTATTTTAAATTTGTTAACTGGAGTAGAGAACTGATTCCATTGTACCCATTTCAGGCTTAGACCAGCGGTAAACAAAATAAATAGATTAAACTGTGTACAGAGTGAATGACAAACACAGTATATACATGCATTGCATACTGAATGTATATCACAGCTGGCATCTTGAAATAATCAAAATGAAAAATAGAGCAAGCTATGTAGAGAGAAGTGGGATAGGAAGAAGTTAAGTTATATGACCAGAGAGAGACTGAAAAGAGTTGCATTTTCCCCAGGTCTTGTAATGTCCTTTTAGTTATGATTAGAAAATGGGGTGAGAGGAAAGATTTTTAAGAAAAGAAGGAAGAGATTCCCACAGTATGATACCAAGATCTGGGAAAACATGGTTTACAACATAGCTCTCAACTAAATAGGGACAAATCTCAACAGAATCAGGGACAAATCCAGAAATAATCTGGGACAATCAGGGACACTTTTTAAAATATTAGTACTGTTAACTTGTGATATTAACAGAATAAGATAATTTAAATTAATATACATTTCCTGAAGTAAAATAAATCCACAAATCTAATTATTGTCATTATTTATTAAGAGTAACTCACCATCATGTCTCCAAAAATCACCAGTTTTAGAAGGGATTAAGGGGGACAGAGCTAAAATTTGTGTCAAAATCAGGGACATCCCTGAAAATCAGAGACAGTTAAGAGGTATGGTTTACACATTGAAGCCTAGTTTGGGGGATTGGAGGAGAAGACTTGAATGTTAAGATTTCTGCGGTTGTGTGGTGTTTATCTTGGTAGTATGGAGGCTAGTGTGGGGGTTGGGGGTAGGTCTCATTCATGATAAGTTTAAACAGCTGAAAGGTGAGTAGGAAATCATATCATTGTTTCACAGGTAGCTAGATAGCATTTTCAATGCTTTTACAGTTGTGTTCATTTCTTGGGGAGAAAGTAATGCATATGACATCTGATATCGACTGAGTGGTGTTTGCATTTCTTTTAGAGACTGTAGCATTCAGCGGGAGACCATATTCTAACTGAGCCATTAAGATACAGTTACCTATGATATTTTCTACAGGATCTGGAAAGAAAAGAGGAGGTCCTATTAGCACGGAATTGGAGATATTGATTTATGTGTGTGTATTCCACGTAGTGATGGATATTTAAAAAGGGCACCAATCAAATCCCTAGGGATTTGAATGAAGTGACATTTTCAACAGTGTTTTTCATATGATTGAGGATTTTTAGAGGTCTGTAGATGGAGCTTTTTACTAGTACCAACAACCAATGTTTTTATTTTAGAGAAGTTGTATAGTATTTATTTATTGTTGAGCCACTGCATAAGTACATGAAAATCAGCCTGAAGTTTAAATTCAAGAGAGGAAACCAAATGGGCGGAGCAGAATAGGACAATATCATCAGCATAGAACAGGAGGGGAAGACAGAGTCAGTCCAAAGGGAGTTTGTTAACTTAGATAGAAAAGAGGAAATGTATTAAAATAAATCTTTGGGGGGACACCTTTCTGCAGAAGTACTGATGGAAAGGTTAATGAGCTGAAATTCACTGAGAGACATAGTTTCTGAAACAGGGCAGTATGTAATCACTAATGTCTAGTTTAGTGATATGGTCTAGAAGAAATGAGTGATCGCCAGGATTAAAGCATTACGGAAAGGCCAGCACTAGGACTGACAACAGCTTATGTTTCCGGGAGTCGATGGCTGCTCTTGAGACTTCATTGTACAGGTACCGTAGCTTGAAATTGGACAATATGTACCTCAATGAATGTCTCAACAAAAATATTGTACCGAAGGGCCTGCGGGTCTTCAAATATCCTAGCAATGTTACGTCTGGTAGTGATTTTCACTCTGATTTAATACAAGCCTTTGACAAATGCGGCTTGTATATAGTGCGAGCCATAGTCAAGAAAAATGACTCGGAAATAGCTATGCTAGATAAAGATATTATTAAATACAATGATGCTGTTACTTCTGACCTTATGTTTCAAGTTGAACTCGAAAACAAAAGATACTATCAAATTAGGAAGGAAGTAGACAATAAATGTGCTGTTATTTTGCAAAGAAAACATAAGAAGTTAAGCAGGGATATGAAGGAATATGAGGAAGGGTGTCCTTATCCAATACCTTATTCTAGTACTGATAGAAGATACACAAAACATCAGTCCGTACATTATGCAGAGGACATTTCTTATAATAATGAACATGAAACATTTCAGATGCAGGGACCTGATCCACTTCCCAGGAGATCTGAAAGAATTAGAAACCAGCGTAAGACACATACTGAACAGTCTTTTTCCCCTCAGGGCCACCCTTACAGAGAGACATCGAAGAACAAAGGGAATCATCACCCCATTCAGGCCCAGTTTTGGGAATAGATAACATTGAGGCCAGTTTTATTTCTGATGACAACAGCCATGTAGATCCTATATGTCAGAAGGGAGGGTACACTATTTACAATTATAGTTCTTTAAATATTCATGATACTTATTTTGAACTTTTTACCAAGGGCTTCAAATATGTACCTAGTAAGAGCAGTAGTGTTACCCAAGTCATTATTGATCTCAAACTTTTTATTAGGAAATTGAATCTTGAGCATTTAATGGGCAACGGACAATTTCCCTTACAGGTTAAACCACACAGGAGTAGTTTATACAACCCCCCTTTACACCCTCAACTAAAAAACTTAGAGAATAGGATTGAACAACAGGTCAGGCGTCATTGTGAACGGGCTAGATATATTCCCAATCTTACTGTCCCTGAAAGCACTTTGTTGTATGATTTACAACAAAATGCTAGTATCAGGGTCATGGAGCCTGATAAAGGGGGAGGGACGGTCATCATGGACCAAGTCATTTATGAAGGAAAAATGAACATCATTTTAAAGAACGAGGCTAGATACTGCCCGGTTTCCCTCAATGAAATTAACATAGCCCATTAGAGGATAGACTTGGCCATAAAAGATCTATTGGACCAAGAAGCTATAGATTATGCTACCTATATTTTTCTGGATAATCCTCAGCCCAGGGTGCCCTCTATATTTGGTGTACCTAAGGTACACAAGAACATACGGGATCCACCTATGAGGCCGATAGTGGCAGCACAAGGGTCCAAAATTTCTCCGCTTTCCAAATTTTTGGACTACAAACTTAAAAGTCTATGGCCTAAAACTACCCATATGCTCAAGGATTCATGGGAATTCCTTAGACAGATTACTCCTGAACTTTGGAGTCCTACCTTAAAGTTTTTGACCATAGACATTGTGGATCTTTTTTCTGTTATACCCCATGAAACAGGGTTATCATGGCTGGAAGAGGCCTTAACATCTAATCCCATATCCAGCAATAATGACAATTTTGTCATTTTGCAATTAATGGAACTGGTTCTGCATAACAATTTCATTCATTTTTCAGGGGAATTCTATAAACAAATATCTGGAGTGGCCATGGGAGCAAATTGTGCTCCGACTTATGCGGACATAATATTGTCAATTTGGGAAAATAAATATGTGTTTAACAGTTCTTTCAGCAAATACTGGGTTGCATATTACAGGTTCCTGGATGACATCTGCATTTTTTGGACAGGACCAGACAGTCTTATTACAGACTTTATGGAATACTTGACCAACACCACTAATTTTCTTACATTTACATACAAAGTCACTGTGGATATAGTGGAATATCTGGATGTAATGCTTAGCATTGACAGTGACCATCAGTTCAAATCATCTGTTTACAGGAAACCGACGTTCTCCAATAGTTATATACATTATGGTAGTTTACATCCTATATACCAAAAGAGGGGGATCGTCAAGGGTCAATACGTCAGAATCTCCAGAATGACCTCTAATGAACAGGAGTTCCTGGATGAGTGTGACAATTTGAGTCTCTTATTTCAGGACAGAGGTTATCCCAGAGATTTTGTATGCAACATTTGTGAAGAAGTAAAAAAGGAAAGAAAGGACAGGTTTTGACCTATTTTGGGATTAGGACATGGTGACAACACTTCCACCCAGCATATTAATCAATCAGAATACACTAAGGCTTTCATTACACAATACAGCTCTAATTCTTGTACAATTAGAGATATTATTCGTAGAGAATGGGAAACCTTTTCAGAGATTACTGACTTGTGCAATTTGCATGGAAAGGACATGAGGTCAGTTTTTCGTAAAGGAAACAGTATCAAAAACATTTTAGAGAAGGGCCCCTTTCGACAATATTCTTCTAGACCACAAAAGGGTACTTTTAAATGTGGGTCTTGTGCACAATGTTTATACATTGTGCATGCTGAACAAGTTTTTTTAGCAGCTAAAAATAGAACCATCAAAGCCAAAGCATATTACAATTGTAACAGCCAAAGGGTGGTGTATTTAGCTATGTGTACAATATGCCCGGCATATTACGTGGGGAAGACCGAGCGCTCCCTTAAACGTAGAATTTATGAGCATACATATGATTTACAAAAAGGAAACAACACAAATGCCCTGTTTAAACATACATACACATGTCCTAATGCAAAATTTTCCTTTTTTGTGTTGGACAGTATTCAGCAGGACCCTAGGGGTGGGCCGTGGCAGACAATATTAGAACAGAGGGAAACATCTTAGCAAATCATGTTGGAGGCCAACAAGGAACCTGGGTTAAATGATTATATATCCATTAAACCTATATTAAAATTAAAAGCTCTTCAAATATAGGTTGTGGTGAGGATAAAATAATATATATATTTTTGTATATTGAAACACATACCCTCTGTGTATATTATATTTTAACATGTATTATTATTATATATATTTTACACACTTTTATATATAATTTTGTATTTATAAAATAATTTTAGTACATATGGTTACTTATATACACATATATTTCAATTTTTTGTTTGTTTTTTAATATAGTTATTTGTTATGTTTCTTTAAGATTTAATTGTCTTAGACAGGTATTTTAATTGATGTCATTATATAATGAGGAAGTTCAACTGCTCATGTTGTCTGATGAAGTTACTTTTGTAACGAAAACAAGTGTCATTGTGTTTCACTTGCGTTTACTGGATATATTAAACCTGTGTTTTTCTACTCGCTTTTCCTTGGATATATTTCTCAGTGGTTGAGCTCCTTTAAGCTATATGACTAATATTAAAGAGGTAAAAACCAACAGATGACACAATGAAGAAAGACACTCCAAACCACAGAAATATTATCGTAAGCGCTTTCGTTTACTCAGAATAGGCAAACTTCATCAGACAAATTATTTCAATAATAAAATCCTTATATAGAAAAACTTAATTGACATCACCATAGCAATTAAAACAAACAAAACATTTAAAAGGGCAATGTCCCAAAAAGTAAATATATATAATAATGCTGATTGAAAACCCTAAAAAGTACCTATTTCACAACATTTTAAATATGTACAATCTAAGTAAAAACTCATGTTAATGATTTAGTGCATATAAATATAACCATAATAAATAAAATAGCATTATCTCATTATCTCATTGGAGGAATGTGACAATCTGTTGCGAAATACGTACTTTTTAGGGTTTTCAATCAGCATTATTATATATATTTACTTTTTGGGGCATTGCCCTTTTAAATGTTTTGTCTGTTTTAGTTGCTATGGTGATATCAATTAAGTTTTTCTATATAAGGATTTTATTATTGAAGTGATTTGTCTGATGAAGTTTGCCTATTCTGAGTAAACAAAAGCGCTTACGATAATATTTCTGTGGTTTGGAGTGTCTTTCTTCATTGTGTCAATATTAAAGAGGTGATCAGTCTTCAAGGTGTCATTTGAAAAAAAATAATATATTTTTTCAGTTTTTATGGGGCTGTAAGATAAATCTGATCAAGAGGAACATCATTTGTTGCAAAACATTATTTGTTTGGGAATGATTACCCCCTGTAGTTGCCTTTCTTTTCTACATTTATTAAGTGTTATAGGGAAATTAACCATGCCTCATGGATTCTTTGGGTAATGCTTTACAATGAATTGCTTTACAAGAAATTGCTTTATACTGAGTTATTGAACTGCTTTTTTCTCATTTTGGGGAAGACTATTGCACTGACTGTGGCAAAAAGTGTGGAAATGTAATTAGTAGTCTGTGATAGTAAGACATACTTTTGTATTTTCTTGAAATGGTTTGGGTATGTGTACTAATATTTGTGTAAATATTATTTTTGCAGTGTGATGTTATAGACTGTTAGGTAAAGTTCCCCTTACTCTTTTTCATATGTGTTGTGTGATGTTTTACATTATAGTATGATGGACAGAGCAGCTGGAATAGTAATCTGAAGGGCCTGCAGTCATACCTCTCAACTGTATAGATTTTCACAGAATGTTCAGATTTTTGCTTCATATTTTTGGTCTATTTTTAATAAAATTGCAGTTTTCTGGCAAGTTGCGGCAAATCATTAAAGACTGAAGTTAGAAAATAAAGACAGACATTTGAATTTCAGAGTTCATATCCTTCAGAAAATTCATACTGATGCAAAAACCTGTTATTCTATCAACTTTGTAATTCTGTAAGAGCAATTTTTAAAAATTGTCCCTATTTCTCACTTTTATTTATGGCTTTGTCCAGATTTCTTGCTCTAAGAGGTTGAGATGTGTGCCTGCAGTCTATGTTAAGTCTGGCAGTTGGTGGAGGGAGTAAAGGCTGTGAGCTATAGCTCCTGTGGTACAGATTTTGATTCACTCAGTCCTCATTTGCTTATTGTGTGACCTTGAGCAAGTCACTTAACAAGACATTGCTCCCAGGTTGTCCCTGTAAAGGGACAGTGTGGCCAATGGGTCTACCTGGGTAAGAAGTTATTATTATTATTATTATTATTATTATTATTACTTTTAGATATATTTTACATCTTCCTGAGCTACCACCAACTTATCCAATGGATGATACTATCAGGAGTGCAGCACCCCTCTATTCTTACACTGCAGTGCCAGTAACCAGGCTTTTTTATATAACAAAACCCAGTGCTTGCTTCCCATGTAAGTCTTGCATCTTCTGTCAAAAGGTTTGCAAAGCAAATACTTGTGAAACAAAAAACACATGTAAAATTTTTGTGATTGAACAACTTATTAATTTAAGTAATGAATACATGATTTAACTAGTGTGAATTTGTGGCACTTCTTATGTTGGAGAAACATCTTACTAATTTTGGACTATGCATAGCACTATATTTAAACAATATGCATTATAGTTGTGAAAGATGTTCTTTGGTCATACACAAGTAACATCAATGAGGACATTGTAACATATTTGAGAGAAAACAATGGTGGCATAAGATCGAATTTGTATGAACCAGTAGCCTGGGTTCATTATTTTATTATTCATGCAGCAGTTGTTCTAGTACCTTCAGCCTTCTTTGCTTTTCAACGTATTGTATATAGTGCAGTTTATAATTTAATCTCTAGATGATGCCAAATGCTTATATAAGTTTTTTTATTTGTGTATATTGTTATTTAACTGATAAACATACTGTTATGTGGGCTGTTTATATATATATATTTTTTTTTCTCGTGGAGCCTGTCTAAATAAATGGTTTCATGTTTGCCTTAACCAGGTGCAGCCACTTTTGACTTAGGAGTATGTATGTATGCATCTATCTAGCTAGCTATATTTTTAGAATTTAGAATTTATCGACCTGAAGGTATTATAGCCATGTTTCTTGAAGACCAGTAGGTTGTAGCTTTGACAACTCAACCAATTAGCCCACCCACTTCTTAAATTGTACTTCCTCATTATCCACGTTGTCTGTTCTCCATGTTACAACAACAACAAAAATACTAGTGTGCATCTTTCTATGACTTCATATCTCGCTCCAGTTCTTCCTTCTTCATATATATATATAACCTTGGACAAGTCGTCTAATTGTCTGTTTGCCTAACTTTCTCACTCTGTCCAAACAACTCTTTTCACTGCCAGTTTAATTTTTTAAGTATTACCAAAACCTTTTCTAATGCAGCTCTTCTTTCCTATCATTATTTTGTGCCACCTTCAGAAGTTGTACTTAATTCACCAGTGTTATGCTAGGTGAGAGTAGATACCTCAGCAGATACACAACTTGAAGGCCATCATTATCATTCATGTTGTTACAATAGCAGCCCTACGGAAGAGGAAGCTAACACACCCCAGTCATTGTTGTTTGTTTCTTAGGGTATCTACTAACCTAATTGTTGTTTCTAGGAATTGGCAAATCATTATTCCTTAGTATTTAAGTCATCTAATAGCTGTAAGTAATCACAGTCAATAGCATACCTACCACCTAGACATTAAATTATCCCATTGTTATTTGGTACTCCAAACCAGGCCTAGCTCCAAGGCATTTGACTCACTGAAGGTCCTCCACAGTGATCCTCAATCTTACAACATTGCAATAGAGTGGTCCATAAGTGCACTCTAGAATTTTCTTTTACTTTATGTGACTTTCGTTATTTTCCTTACCCTCTATGGCAATACATTAATTACCAGCAAAAACAGATGTGGTGACAAGGATGCTGTCTATCTAGTCAACACAGCCAGACTCATGTCAGCTGCCTTCTCTCCATTCATAGCCACTTTCAGACTCACCTTAAAGTGCATCTAGCACTTCTTGAAATTCTCAACAAAATGAATCATAGTCAACATCCATCTCCTGAAAATCCAGTTGACCAACTCAAATATTTTCTTAATGGCAAATGCAGAGCCCAACCTGTTTCCTTCTTCACCAGATGGCCACCATTTGAAATGCCGGGGCCCACTTGAATGACTTCCAAAATACAGAGACTGTGGGTCTGAAAAAAGGACTTGTATACACCAAATCTGAGGTGGCCATTTCTTGAAATATTACTGTTTCTTTTAGGTATGGTGATCCTAGAGTTAGTATATATAAGATTATGGGGAGGGGTGAAGGTGGGGGGCTTTAAAGCAGAAAAGTGATAGTGGAGATTCAATCTTCTCTTGCAGCTTCAGTCGTTTCTTGTTTGTCTGTTGGAAATCTGCATTACAATTGTCAACATTTCACAGACATTTCCGTAGAGTGCCCTCTCGAATCATCTCCCTGTCCATACAGTTTACCACAAATCTCCATTGGTTCACAAATGACTGCCTCTTCATAAACAATATCTGCCTTTCCTCTGTCAAGCTCTGTATTACCTCCAGCAGCCTTGTAGCCAAGAGCCTTGAGAATGCCTTTACATCTACATTTGACAGTGAAATCTCCTTATGATTGTTGAATCTTCCATATCTTCTTTCCCATTCAGCAGTAGTGCTACCACAAGATTACCAGATTAACCTTCCTGTGGCTGTACCTTGCTCCAGTAAATACCATTTGCATGTGCTGTCTTAACTTTTTCCTTCTATCATATATTATTCCACAGGGAAGTTGTTTTCCCAAACTGCATTTCATTTTTTATGTTCATATAAACTAATATGATCTCTGCCTCCAATCATTTTATCAGAAAATACTTTTTGTATTCTATCATCCTTCCCCATACTCATGGATTAGTATCTGTTTCCTGCTACTTCATCCTCCTGACATCCATCTTTATCCATAAGCTTCCATATCAGGATATTCCTTGCCTTTTCTGCTTGTGTTTATCAAGCATTTCAACTCGTATATAACTCAACTTAAACCTGATCCATAGTCTCTTCTTGTTTTAACTTCTTGACTTTAAATCTTAACCATCTCTCCTCTCTGCTCTGTTTTGTCTTAGGCCATCTATTGAGTACATTCATGTATCTTTCCACCTAGCCTTCTTGATAGAGATAATTTGCTGTTGATCATTCTGAGATCTCTGTCTAATCATGTCATCTTCCTGTATTTTACTTCTACAGCTTGCCTCCATTGCCATTATAATTTCCCTGTACATTTGTCTGAGTGCATCTTTTTGTGTTTCCATTTCACCTTTCTTGTTTTATTTCCCAAATTATTTTTTTTTTCCACCAATCAATTTTACTGCTGGCTTGGCATCTATTTTCATGTATTTCACTGATACCTGCAGCCTTTTTGTCTCCACTACCACTTTCATCATCACATGTGCATGACCTGGGAGAAACTCTGTTTTCTTTATAGTATTAAAACCAAAATTAATTACAGCTGTCATATTCTATGCAATAAGCATAGTCATTAGCCATTAACCAAGTATAAAAATTGTAGATGCTAACAGAAACATATTAGATACTTAGATACTTAGAGTGAATAATTAAACCTATGTGGTCTAACTAAAACATAATTCATTATGACCCTTAAATATATTATGCAAATAATGTTAATAAAATTGTTAGTATGTACAATGTATTAGTCCATAGCTGAGACTTGCATTTTGAAACACCATGCGCATCCCCTTCAGACTTAAGATAAAAAAAAAGATGTATTTTGTGGAAGGGTTGAGCCATACCTGGCAAGTACTGATATGATATAATTGCAGATTTGCTACTTTTAAGCTATCTGCACAATTTACTATTCCACTCTTTTGCCCCAGTACTTCTTTATACTCCCACATTTCTGCTATCAATGTTTGTCCAATGTGTTTCATCTTTGTGGTACACAGATAAAGCCCAAACTGTAGCATAGATGATGAGGAACTGATTAGCAAGCCAGGAGTTAGAGGAGCCTATTACTGAGAGTGGGGGAGAGCAGTTCATATGGGCTCGTTCATTTATGAAGGAAGGAAGGAAAGGAGGGGGGAACGCACTGCAGTGACAACATGTTCTGGAGAAGGTTTATGGTGAACCTTGAAATGTTGGAGATGTACACTTTGTCCTATGCAGCCATTTATCTGTGGCAGTCTTTGTTATTTTATTTTGTACAGGAATGAATATGTGCCTAGAGAAGATGTCTTAGGTGCTCAGAAAAGTAAACATGATCATCAGTTACTTGGGGTAGAGCTAGTAACTACAGAGGAAAATTCCCTGATATTTATATCATGAATAATGTAGCAGCAGGAAAAGAGAAAGTTGGGTAGTTCATCTGCCTGGCAGATACAGAGAATCCACCCGTAAATGTGGACTGGTGGGAGCGGAGTTAGTCTTTTTTTTTTATTTTTGAGTGTTTAGAAGTAGAATAGAAGACTTAAGAAATGGAGAGCCACGTCTGCTTAGATAATGCCTCCAGCTCTGTACTTTGTCTCTGGAAGATAGTTTTAATGGGGAAAGGAACATATTTAGGCACATGGCAGGAGGAGTATCAAGCAGTGAGGGGAAACACATCTAGGGGAAAAAATCAGTCCAGTGTACCATCTTGTTATTTCTCATCCCTAGAAAATATATATCCCTTGTTTCTCCATTAATCATTATACGCACACTTTTCCATTTCATTCTCAAAAACTTCTGTCACTCTATACCTAACATTAAACACATTCCTTTCAAATAGCACGTTCAGCATTACAATTCCCCAACAATCAGATGCTTGAATCAGGCTCGTGCTGTGCCATAGATAAGTTAACCAATGAATGACTCAAGCTTACGACCAGTAAGCACTAATACTCCATACTGCCTCCTACCTAACACCTGCCTCTAGTAACGATTCAAGCTTCACTTATTATTTTACATTGTGGTGTGATAGCCACCCTTTGCCTACTCTCTTCCCTTTCACAGTTTCCTTTTCTTGTCATACAGCCCCTCTTCTTTAACTTCAGCACCTCCACCTTTCTTTACTTTTTTTCTTTCTCATTGATGTCTCTGTATTATCAGTAGCTCTTCCTTCTTTTTCAGCTCTTAAGCTGGTTCACTGTATTTTCACACTTGTGTGCCAATGGAGTTGGATTCTAAGGGCATGGACATTGATTGAAACATGCTGTCATTGTTTAAGAATTCCACTGACACTTCAGGCTTCTAGATTGCCTTACGTTCGAATACCAGGTTACCTGACATAAATTGTTTCACTGTTGGCAAAATTGAAAACAGTCAAGAATAAATCAGACAATTTGCAAAAAGACAACATGATTTTTACCATGACATATAGCAAAATAAACTCATCTATTATAGCCTTGTGTCCAAGTCTTGTTACAGAATAGTGTACAGTTTCAAATGCACTATCCAGGTTTTTCAATATTTTAAGTAACAAATAAAAGGTATTCATTCTGTCTATTGCCCATCCAAAGCCTCACTTTTATTTAAGAAAGTGTATTTCTCATCCCATATATAAAGATATTATATGTAATAGTATTATAGTCACTTTATTTTCCTTTTTACACATGTGACAATACCACTGATGATTGCAAAGTCTGTATCAGTTCTGTTAAATCTAAGCTTTGGTACATTTTTTTTTTCAATTTAACAACTAAGATTCAAAAGGGTTTTATTTAATAACTGGTCAACAAGTGTTCTCTGCTTTTTAGAGTATAATACATATTATACGTAACCGAAAGAAAAAAAGATTTTTCTTTTTAAATTGTGATAGAGGTTGGCTTGGTTTACATCTAATCTAATCCTCTTATTACATATTTATTTTCCATTTGTCAGCTTGTTTAAATGAGGCCAGTCTGTTATCTAGTTAAAAATTGTATCATGGAAAAATCCTTTCTTTTCAATGTATATGGACAATAGTATAATTTTTTCATGCTGTCATTTGTTCTTCTTTCCATTGGAGAGCCATTTTATGTCCCATATCGGGGACTGTCTTACATATAGTTTGGATTCACAACCTTCGAACACAAAGTGTAGCACTAATTGATACATGTGACCCAGGGTGTGGAGGATCATAACAGATTGCTAATAAATGTCTGATCTGAAGTGAGTTGCATGTTGCAAACGTTTTGACTATTATTACTGCACAGGTATAGAGAGGTCATCTATGAATCCCACCCAGTGCATTTACATGGTTTATCATGTAAGTCTTACCAGTTGCACTTTTGGATGTATTAGAAGCCATTGTATTTACATCATGGCTTCCTAATATCGAGTTTGCCTTGGTTCTGATCTAAATTCTGCTGTGAATTTGAAGATTACCAGCTCAAATATTTGCATATTTACATTTTTCGTTGGAGCAGTACACTATTTGGTGATTTGTATGATTCTGTCATTGTCCCAAATGAATCCCCACAGGAACAAATATACACCTCATAGCCATAGTTTTCCAGTTTAATAAAGTATAACATTTGTAACATAACTGATTCAGCAGCATCTAGACAAACATTTGGTATCTCAAATCATAAAGGCCATAATAAATAACTACTCTGAGGGCTTTGTATCCTGAACAGACCCTAACTGGGCAGCATGAGAGACAGACAGACAGAGCATAGCTCTCAAACTCTTAGTGCAACAACTCTAGAGAAAGTTTAAACGAATGGGGGACAAGGGCTGAAAAGGAGGAACAGATTTTAAATATTGCGCTTAGAAACTCATAAAGTTGCTAGAATAACAGGATTTGTGTTAGCATGCATTTTCTGAAGGACAGAAAGTATGAAACTCAAATGTATGTTATTATTTCATGCCTTCAGTCCTCAGTAATTTGCCAGAAAAATAACAAAATATATGTGTGATAGACCAAAAATGTGAGGCAAAAATCTGGACATTCTGTGAAAATCTGGACAGTTGAGATGTATGCACCCAAGTGATATACCCTTATTGCCCACTTGACATAAGTATGACCAGCTAACCAAGAGCAACAGTGTTGACAGCTCACTCCCATAGTCATGAACCATTTTAGATTGGTACATAAGCATGTCCAACTAAGTACAACTTTATTTACTGCTTCCTCCACTAGTCACGAACCTTTTTAAACTGACCAAAGAAAGCGGGAATGAAAATGGGAAAAGGACATCAGGCAACCTCTTACCAGGCTGCCACCTTCGGCAGTCTGCCCTCCCCCATTTCCTGGTCATGGCCAGCTGGAATCAGCCAAACAATTGTCCTAAATGAGGGGCAGCACTCAACAAAATCAAACTTTTTGTTAGAAGTAGAAGCCTCAGGTTAGAGTTCCTCTCAACACCTTCAGCCCCACATGTTTCCCTTATTTTTTAATAAGAGCTGCATTAAGCCTAGTTAGCAACTCATGAAAAAAGAAACTAAATAAAAATTCAACAAATACAGGCAAATGCCACAGTGTTAGAATCTTTGGTTGGTTCTAGAACTAGGAACCCCCAAATATGGACCCATCCTGGCTACTGTGTAGTTTGTAAGTTTGTGAGCTTTTTCTAAGACTACTACCTTGCACAACCCATTCCAGGTTAGTCTGGGGACAATGACTGAACAAACCACCACTATGTTGTCACAAAACCACCAAATCTCTCAGTATCCTTAATAACAATCACCTGTTCAGCCCCTTGCTGATAACATCCGCACACAGACGAATTACTAAAGCATTGTCCGGCCTACCTCCTCAGTGAGTTGCTGCAATGTCAGTTACATCACCACATCATTCTGCCAAACCTTACCATATCACATTTCATTTGCCAGGATCAAGCCCTAAATAAACACCTCCTCACTGAATCAGTGATCTCTTTACCACCCTCAGAATGAATGGCCAGAATCAAGGCATGTCTTGCACTGACAAAGAAAACAGTAAAGGATTAAAGAATGAAAACCACTCATCCTCCTTTATATAAAATTCTGAACACTACCTAATGTAATTCAAAAAAGCATTTCAGAATCCTTTATCTCTTCCTTTAATTACATCCACTGCCTGACCTTCCCTCCTCAGATGTGTGGCTTTCACTCTCAGGAATGAACAGAATGAGTAACTATGACTCAGCGGACCTTGATTGACCAAGGTTGTCTCCAACAAGCAGTCTGGATCCTTGGACATCACACGTGCCTCAATCTAGAACACAGATACTGACTCATTCTCTGCAAAAGCATAGGAGGGTCTATGCAACATAGCAATCCTCTAAACAGGGCCAGGTAAACTGGTGGAAGATTTATCCAGAATCACCTGGTGACTCAGTCTCTTTTGGTCAATACCCTACCAGGTCTACATCTGGTTGCAGGGTGAGCCGAACAGAGCTATCAAGATAAAAACTTTTAATTATTTACCTGTTCATCTGGATATAAAAGCAACCTCCCCCTTCTGACCATAAGTATGGAGGTCTCACCTTTCTTCCTTATGCCAAAACCCCCTACTAATCAGTAGCTCAGGGATAAGTAAATCCTTGCTAAAAATATACTACAACTTTTTTTCCCCAAATTCTTCTCTGATGAAAAATAAAATAAGTCCTCTCTCTTGATAATACAACCATTGAAGTCACTTATCATAGCAAATTATTAGGGATTATAGTGGATGATAACCTTAAATTCAACCTACATAAACAAACTAAATAAAAAGTCATCAAAAACTAGGAATGGTTTATCCCACCAAAATCTTTCTTACCAACCCAGCGAAAGCTACTCTTGCCACTAATTATCTCCTCCCCACATTTCTTTATGGTGATCTCATCCTTAGTAATCTTTAGGCATCACAAAAATCAAAACTTGAACAGTGACGTAACAAAGGTGATAAATTTGCAGCAAATACTGCTTTCCAAACCCACCACTGTATAGCACTAAAAAGCCTAAATTTATTAGAACTACCCTATCAACTAACACATACACAGCCTCTTACCACATCTAAAATTATCTAAAATCCATCTACTTGTTCAACACTAAATAACATTCTACAAGCTATGCTTCCAGTCAGTCATTATGCTCCAATAACGAAAAACTCTCCTGTCTGTCCAAAAACCTATCAAATTTGCTGTGCATTGTCTGTACTCGTAGTATGTTGCTAAGGCCTGGAACTCCTCATCTCTGTCCATCAGGTCAATACCCACCCACCCATTCTTCCAAATTACACTGAAAGACTTCCTATCCTGATGCTGGTACTGTTCTTGCTCAACACCAGGTTAAACTATATCCCCAAATGTGAACAAATCTCTCTTCATATATTCCATCTCCTTTCTCTCCCTGCTTCACGTATTTCCTTACTTCTATCAATTTCTCTCCCCTGGCTTTCTCTCTAAATATATCATAAGCCTGCTTTTCCCTCACTTCATATTGCATTTCCTGTTTGTATTACATTAGCTTTCATTTGATTTTCCTATGAAATAGCTAACATTTCTTTAACTATTAAATCGTCATAAAGCATGTATCTATTCTTAACTAATGCTTTCATAGTATGTTTAAATTGGTATAATTATTAAAACTGTAATTGTTTTTTGTATTATTTTAAAGACTGCAAAATTGTTGTTCTATAAATGTTTTTATATTCCTATGATCATAGGATCATAGGAAGTTACTAGGTTAGTGGCCCTGAGGCCCTTATAAGCCTTGCCAAGAGTTTATCCCATGTTTAGACAAGTCAGCATCCAAAGCCCCTGTCCAGCAGGGACACAGGTGGAATCCCAGGGGTGTATTTTCTTTACCATCCAGTTATCCAGGTTGCGCTTGAAAAGGGATAATGAGGTACCCATTATGATGAGGAGATGGAGTCTATTCCACAGGTGGGGGAGTCTCTGGGGCACAAATCTGTCCCATCAGCAAGTCATATTGATGTCACAGACCAGGTTGAGGTTACGAGTGTGGGTTACTCGAGTGCAGCTTGACTTGTGGATATGCAGCAGTCCCATCAAGGCAGGGTCTGAGATTGCTTTGTATGTCAGACAGAGGTCACCTCTGAGGAGTCTGTATGAAACTGATTAGAGGGACAGGGCTTTTAGCCTATCTGTGTAGGGTAGATGGTTGAAGCCCTGGATTCTTCTGGTGAGGAGCCTCTGTGTTCTCTCCAGCTGCTGCATGTTCTTTGTGAGGTACATGCCAAAGGGAGAGTTGTACTCAATAATTGGCATTATAAGGGGAGACTACAGGGATGTTATGACCTCCTTGTCCCTGGATGAGATACCTTTACTTATGAGGTCGGCCATATAGAAAGCTTTCCATACAATGAAAGCAACTTGGTGGTCAAAATTCAGGTTGCTATCAACCTGGGTGCCCAAATCCCTCATGACTGATTGCATGCTTAGCACGCTGTTCTTAATGTGATAATATGTGGGGACGTCACTCTCCTCAAAGGGGATGATGATGCATTTTTTGACATTCAGCTTGAGGCCATGTTTCTGGCACCAGTCCATTGTTTGGGTGAGACCCTCTTGGAGGACGTCCATGTCATTTGGGGAATTGTTGACCAAGCCCACCTTGCAGTCATCTACAAATCTGGCCAGCCATAACCCACTGGTTTTGGCCTACACCTCAGAGAAGTATACCCCAAATAACAGAGGTCCCAAGGCCAGTCCCTGGGGCATGCCACTCATTACAAGTCTACTGCTTGAGGTGACTTCCCCTATTTTGATTAGGTGGGTTCTATCAGTGAGCCAGTTTGCTACACATCTGATAACATATGGATTGATGCCTAGTTGAGAGAGTTTAATTATTATGCTGGACTGGGGAATAGTGTTGAAGGCTTTGGCCAGGTCAAGGTAGGCAGTGTGCACCATCTTTCCCTCATCCATGACTTTCGTGACTGTCTCAAAGAAGTCAACCAGATTTAACAGACATGACCTCCCCTTGACAAAGCCACATAGTGAGGGGTTCAGTGTTTGAAGGTTGCCAATGTCCCTGTTAATGAGGTCCATGATAATCCATCCATGGCACTGCAGATCAGGCTAGTTAGGCTGATGGGTTTGTAATTTCCTGGATCAGTGGTTGCCCCACCTTTGTGTAAAGCCATGACAGTGTCTGTCCTCCACTCAGCTGGGATAAAGCCAGTACTCAGGCTTTGGTTGAATAGGGGTGCCTAATGGTGCTGTAAGTTCATGCCTGAGTTCATGTAGGATGCAGCCTGGGATGTTATTGGGTCCTATGGAGAGTGTATTTTTTGCCTTTGAGAGGGCAGTGATGACCTGTTCCCTAGAGATAAGAGGAGGGAGGCAGGTACTGGGAATGTCCTAATTTACTGATGGGGGGACAGAGGGGTGATGTTTTCACTGAATCTGTCAGCCAGTAGGTGGGCTATATCTACAGCATTTGTGTATGTTGTGTCCTTGACAACCAGTTCTGAACAGATCTGGATGCTTCCTTTGAGAATGCAGACATATGTGAAGAAGGCCTTATGATTGTCTCTAGCAGATTTAGCCAGTTTGGACTTGAAGTTGGCTGTAGCAGAGTTAGCTAGTGCTCTTATTTGCTTGTTCAGGCTAAGGAAAGATTGCTTCCTAGTGGGCACCTGCTCCTTCTTGGTCCTTGACATATAGATTACCAATTACCAATTACCAGTTGGTAATTGGTAATGGTATTACCAATGCACATCTACAGAAGGTACATAAGCCCAATGGAACTTTCAGTAATAAGTGGAATAAAGGTGAAAAAGAGGAGCACAAAAGTGGTATGATGGAATAGGAAGGTCAGAGGGAGAGTTTGAGGGGCATATGCAAGTTTTTTTTTTCTTTTTTTGGTTGGGAATAGGCCCCATTTTTTGCGATGGGGAGATTAGAAGACTTGGAAAGACAGAAACAGAAGGTGGCCAAAAGAGGAGGTTCAAACATACAACAAATTTCACAAGACATGATAGACAAATGTTGGTAATACACATAAAGGATAGGTAAAGTACACAGACAGCACACATCTAGATTATACAACATGGGTGAAGTGACAATGGCAAACAGAGTAGGGATGTATACCAGCCAAAATATACATGTACCAATGAACAAGTCATTGGTAATATGTTGCAAACTGTGTGACAGTCATACCAGAATGAGCATGACTGATGGTAGGTATGTATCAGAGAATGCTAAATGTCATTGCAGTACACAGTGGATATCAAATACCATCATTCAGTAGGCTGTCAGCACATGCGCATAGTGAATTGGGGACATTCATAAGCATGTCTGCGTGTAAATGACAAAAACAGTACAGTAATGTGCAAACAGTTAAACAGCAAAAGGCATAGGTACACAAGAAAAGGAGGTCTGAATACTGCATACCCCTATATACTACATTGCGAGTATAGTACAACATATGTCATCCTCACAGTCAGTGATGTTAGTATTACATTATAGTAGCTGTGTAAGACTGATCAAAGGACACTCTGTGTACACAACTATAGGATAACAAAATGGAATAAGTGCACCCAACTAGATACATATTATAAGGGCAGTTGTGTGTCAGTCATATTAGGGCCATACACATGTACATCCAACCAAATCAGTACATACTGTATGTAATATAAATGCGTGGACATTTATGCTAACTTTTGCATAAATGTCGTAATGCAAGCTATGTTCAAAAAGACTGGTGAGTGACATAAGCAAGATAAGGCCAAAAGCAGAGTCATGAATGCTACTATACAAAGTGTCATCTCTGTGTATTCAACAGGGAACCATTACATGCAAATGCAGTATGTAAAGGATATATGTGAAGATGTACATGTCACAGTTCCCTAAAACAACAGTAGGATTAAACTGTGACATGTACATCTTCACATATGTAAAGGATATATGTGAAGATGTACATGTCACAGTTCCCTAAAACAACAGTAGGATTAAACTGTGACATGTACATCTTCACATATGTAAAGGATATATGTGAAGATGTACATCACAGTTCCCTAAAACAACAGTAGGATTAAACTGTGCCATGTACATCTTCACATATGTAAAGGATATATGTGAAGATGTACATGTCACAGTTCCCTAAAACAACAGTAGGATTAAACTGTGCCATGTACATCTTCACATATGTAAAGGATATATGTGAAGATGTACAGGTCACAGTTCCCTAAAACAACAGTAGGATTAAACTGTGCCATGTACATCTTCACATATGTAAAGGATATATGTGAAGATGTACATGTCACAGTTCCCTAAAACAACAGTAGGATTAAACTGTGCCATGTACATCTTCACATATGTAAAGGATATATGTGAAGATGTACAGGTCACAGTTCCCTAAAACAACAGTAGGATTTAACTGTGCCATGTACATCTTCACATATGTAAAGTATATATGTGAAGATGTACATGTCACAGTTCCCTAAAACAACAGTAGGATTAAACTGTGCCATGTACATCTTCACATATGTAAAGGATATATGTGAAGATGTACAGGTCACAGTTCCCTAAAACAACAGTAGGATTTAACTGTGGCATGTACATATTCACATATGTAAAGGATATATGTGAAGATGTACATGTCACAGTTCCCTAAAACAACAGTAGGATTAAACTGTGGCATGTACATCTTCACATATGTAAAGGATATATGTGAAGATGTACATGTCACAGTTCCCTAAAACAACAGTAGGATTAAACTGTGACATGTACATCTTCACATATGTAAAGGATATATGTGAAGATGTACATGTCACAGTTCCCTAAAACAACAGTAGGATTAAACTGTGCCATGTACATCTTCACATATGTAAAGGATATATGTGAAGATGTACATGTCACAGTTCTCTAAAACAACAGTAGGATTAAACTGTGACATGTACATCTTCACATATGTAAAGGATATATGTGAAAATGTACATGTCACAGTTCTCTAAAACAACAGTAGGACTAAACTGTGAGTACATGACACAATAATTGCTAGTACATGGCACTTGCAAGGTCATTGCTCTGGTGAGACACCACAACCCAACAATGTTACATAAGGTAAATACTCAAGAACACTTCATGCTGTTGAATACTCGTATGGCAACAAAAATCAACGCACACAAATGGGTGCAATATATATAAGCATGGATAATAAGTGCATATAAACATACTTGACTGACCTCACCATGTTATGTGAGAGAAATGAGAATATTATAGTATGTGAGTTGTATCCATTCTGTCTAAACATATACCTGAACAAAACATGTAGAACAATTGTGCCCCACTCACATTATGTTAACTGTGACAGTCATATCTGTCACTTATAGGGCCAGAGTGTATCAGATAGAATGATATTATGCTGCACTGCATGTATAGGACTACACACACATCCAGACTGAAGGAGTAGTACCCCTATCCATATAGAGCAATGTGTGCTGTAACGGCTGCATATGATGACCATGTAATTAATAATGGAAACACATGTGCCATTTGTAATGTGTGTCACACTGCAGCAGCAAGATAAAGCCACATATGACGTGATATAGGCAGTGTTTATCTTGATGCATGTTTGAAAACCATGACAGCAATATGGGATATATGCACAACACTGCCTATGCCATACAAATTGCAATACTGAGAACACCCTGATGGGAACATTACATAAGTGGATCACATAGACAGTACTTATATCCTTTTAATTTCACCATGATTTTTGCGTTTCTAATACCATGATGGGAATGGACCCCATTATTAAGTCAAAGTATGATTAATGTTCATGAAATGAATCTTTGATGTTAGCCAAAAGTGCTCTTTGCAGCACCTGCAAAGTGCCAAAAATTGACTCCTTCTGTAATTCATATAGAATTACATGTATCGGTAGTATATCTAAATACAAATTTATTTTTTATTTATTTATTTTATTTTACATTTGTTAACTGGGAAAGTCAGACTGGACACATATCCATTTTCAATGGAGGCCCGGGGAGAAAAGCTCCAATAGCATGACATACCAGAAATTTCATTATCATACAGAGGTATAAGTTCAATGGAAACATAATTCAGGTATAGTTTAACAATTCATTTAGTAAAGTCAGCAGGTTAAGATTATACAGTAATCCATTAATAGGGTTAATATAGAATATAAAAATATAAACATGAACATAAAAACTATTTTTTTTGTCTGTCTAAAATAAGAGTACTTTCAGTATTTTGTTACATAAATAACTAGTGGTTATTAAGCTTTACAGTGAAAGGAATTAAGGGACCTTTAGTGGAATCCTTGAACATGGTTTTGGTGCAAATTAACCTGGGGAGTAGCATGAACAAAGCCAATTGTTTGAGAAGTGGGTTCTCAGGAGTTTCTTAAATTGAATAGTGGAGGTAGTGGAGGTTATTTGGCTAGGTAGTGAGTTCTAGATTTTGGCAATAGTGCAGGCAAAGAGATTTGCCAGCATCATTTTTGTGTTTGATAATGCTTATTAGGTTCTGGGAACTGGGAAAATATAAATTCTTTTTATAAGAACAATTGCGCCTACTACTATTGGAACTGTATGGGTATCCTTCATCCACAATGCTCTCGTTTCTTCCTACAAATCCGGGTATTTTATGAGTGTGTGTAAGACACTATAATCACTGGGTGTAGCAATTTCAATGATCGATGCAACTTTTGTATTCTTTTCGTGAACTACTCTATCTGGTTTTCTTCCATCTATTTTTTGAAGTATTGGTAATGGGTGATCCCATGCGATATAAACTTCATCATTTTCTATAATGCTTTGTGGATTATGTTTCCAGTGCTTCTCAGCATATTCAGTGTTGTAATGTTTGCATACTCCCCAATGCAACAGTCTTGCCACATTATTATTCCTTTCAGTGTACAGGCCCTCTACCATTAGGGTATCACATCCAGCAACAAGATATTTGACTTTTTCCAATTCTGTTTTACAAAACCTGCATTTATCCATTTCTCTGACATGTTCAATGGACTTTGTAAACCAACATGTGTGTAGTCCAGTGTCCTGGACTACCAATATTAATCTTTTGTCTTTAGGTGTACATTCACCTCTCCATAACCAATACTGCATCACATCCTAATCAACATGAGGGTGTTCCAGTTTTCAGTACTTGCAACTATATGTATGCCTTTTTCCCATTTCTTACCTTCTCATCTGTTCCTTCACCTTATATTCTTGCTTTTGTTTTTTTGGCACATTCAGTTGCTGTCTGATTTTGTCTGTTTCTGGTTTGATTTCCATTCCTACTTGACACTGATATACTTCCACTAAACTAAGCAGGGAAAGTCATCTTAGACTCGTTCTCCTCATGTTTTAAAACGTTTACTATGTTTGGATCATGTGAAGTCAGCGGATATGTATGGAGTCCTATGATTGCAGATCTGTACATGAAATCAATTTTAAGGAGGCCTATACTTCCTTCAGAATGGGGAATATATAATCTTGGTATATAATGATTTTTCTAAGTCATTTGATAAGAGTGAAACATTTTTCTTGTTTTCCTGCCCAATTGATCCAACACCTTTTGAGGACAGTCAATCCCCCCAAAACTGTAAGTTAGAACAGGAAGAACAAATTGGTTTATATTTTGGACTTTGCTCCTAGATGTCATGACTGTTCTGAGTATTAATTTTATCCTTCTAAAATATTCCTTACTAAGTTTTGCTCACAATTGTTCATGTTTTATTGTCAGTCCTTCATCAATCCCTAAATATTTATACACTCCTTCTGGCTCAAGTTCCTTTATATCACATTCATATCCCAGACAAATATATTCTTAGTTCTGCAGCTTTCATGCTTTGCAGGTTGCTTCTCTACGTTTGTCAACACCAAATGACATTCTTAAATCATCTGAGAACATTTCAACCACTTGCAGCTGTGCTTTCATTTCCTCATCTGATTAACTATATAGTTTTAAATCATCCACAAAAAAAGAAGATGAGAAGTCTTGACACTGTTGTTTTCTGGGAACCAAATTGTAAGTATAACCTAATCTGTTAAGTAGACTGCTTAATGGGTTATGGATAAGACAAAAAAGCAATGTTTACTAAGAGTCACCCTAGAATATCCCCCTTTGAATTTTTATCTGTGGGATAATAATTTGTCCCTTATCATGGCTTAGCTGCAGAGTGATGTGCCACTATTTCATGGTCACTGTAATGTAATTGATCAATGTTGGGTGTATCTTATGGGTCTACTTGGTTTCATTGAATCTCATTTCACTGAATTTCATTTCACCCCGACCACATTGCTGAAAACACAAATTTCCTGAAAACTCATTTCACTCAATCTCATTTTACTGAACTGAACATAGTATATATGGCACTGTGTAGAGTATTGTAAGGCAAGTAAAAGGTATATGCCCTTTTCCCCACTGTAGTGTGATCCTGGAGTTAGTATATATAGTTGGGGGGGGGGGGTGGACGGCCTTGTTTGTTTTATATTGTATTTTACCAAAAACTTCAAAACAATACATTTTAAACAATAGACATGCATAGTAACAACACCAATGACTAACTTTCTCCAGAAGACAATATGTACTCTAACTGGGGGGCTACACCCCCCTCTCCCCTAATATGGGGGACTGAGCCCCCCACACCCCCTAACTATATATACTAACTTCAGGATCGCATTACAGTGGGGAAAAGAGCATATACCTTTTACTTGCGTTACAGTACTCTAGACAGTGCCATATATACTAACTGCAGTTCAGTGAAATGAGATTCAGTGAAATGAGTTTTCAGTAATTTGAGTTTTCAGCGAAGTGGTCGGGATGAAATGAAATTCAGTGAAATGAGATTCAGAGAAACAAAGTAGACCTGTATATTATACATCTCAATGCACTTCTTTATCCATGAATGTGCAATGCTATTAAATGCTTTTTTTTGTACTCTATCCATGCCATACTTAGATTCTTTCCCTTTTTACAATTCTCCATTATGACTTTAACAACAAATGATCCGTTGTTCCATTTTACTTTCTTTTATTACCCTTTTGTTCTGTTGTTGTGATTGAGCTTTCTTCTAAATGACTATAAAGTTTATTGGCATCAGTTCCAGTATATAGTTTATACATTATCAGAAGACAAGTTATTGGTCTGTAGTTTTCAGGATAGCTTCTAGGCTTACTCTTAAGAAGGAGTATCATTTTTCCTGTTGCTAACCAGGTTGGAGTCTGTTTGGGATGTATATATAAATAATTCTTACTCAGGGCTAAATCTTCTACTGTTTTTTTACTTCTTATTTCCATTCAGAATGTTTCTTGGGTTCCACAGAGTCTTCATAGAAATTTCTTCAAAATGTGTCTATTCCTTTTTTTTTTGTGGTAATACTTCTATTCCTTTTCACTTGTTTACCATTTCTCTATTAAACTTTATTGGGTCATCAATGAATTGTTTATTTTGTACTTTTCCTTTATATTTATCTGCATATCTTCTTAGTTTTTCTGCCTGTGTTGATATCTTCAGTTTTTTATTTGCAATAGCGTATGACAGAGCCTGGTGTGTTCTAATACTGCACCTTTCTTTTATCATGTCTATCTTTCTAAGAGTTTTTCCTGATCTGTTCCCTCTTCTGTACTCTTCTAACAGTGACACATTGTCTTAATTGCTTTATCATTTTCTCTATTCGATACTTCCATGATGGCATTTGATTTCTTCCTTTCCTTTCCCTTACTGGCCTGTGTTTTTTGTTAGACTTTATATGTTATTAATGTAGCTGTACAGTAATACATCCTATTTACTTCTGTTATATCACATGAATTTCTGTTAATAGTCTTGATTACTGTGTTCATTTGTTTTTATCAAACTTCTAACATTTTTAGTCTTATTGACTTTTCTGTAATCTATTTCTTTCATTGAGTTTAATATATCTATCCATTTCTAAAATCGAGCAGCTTTTCCCTTAGATCATTTTCTTCAATCTAAGGGCACAATCTTTATTCTCTATTTCCTGTGGGCATTCTACAAAAAGTTACAGAACATCTTCCTGTAACAATGAGTAACAAGGTCACACAGAAAAAAAACAGTCAGTAAAAACTAAAAGAAAAACACAGCCAAGCTAGATTTTCCACTGTGTGATTCCTCTTGTATTAGAGGTAATATGGGATATATGCAAATGACTCCTTAAGGACAGTAGGAGCTATATGGCAATTCTGAATGCCCGTGACTTTTTTCCTTTTTAAGTCTGTTATGGACAAATTCAGGCCAATAAAGTCAAACCCCAGTAGCTGTGGATGTGCATGGTTATGAGGCCATAAGACGGCTGAAACATGCATGTCCACAGCTAGTGGGGTTTGGCTTTATTGGCCTGAATTTGTCCATAACAGGCTTAAAAAGGGGAAAAACGTCATGGGCATTCAGAACTGCCATATAGTGGAAACATCTGATGTCTTTAAGGGGTCATTTGCATATATCCCATATTACCTCTAATACAATAGGTTTAAAGGAATCTCACAGTGGAAAATCTATCTTGGCTGGGTTTTTCTTTTAGTTTTTACAGAACATCTTCCTGTGATATATTCTCTTCAGCTTCATCCTGTGTCATCTGTTGCTCTTTCATATGGGAACTCACTGGCCTATCACTCTCCAACACTGACTGCATCAGAGTTGCCACTGTTTCCTGCTCCTTCCCTTGCTGTACAGCTCCATCTGAACTTTTGTACTGGGCTCCTACTGAAGGCTCCAAAGAATTTTCATATGGCAATGGATCAGATGCTACCTGTTCCACCGGTTTCATCTTAATTTGGGAACTCGTTGTTCTGTCATGCTGTGATATTACCAGAGTTAGATTTTCTGCACTAAATCCTTCACTTTGCAGGGAATCCATAACTTCAGTTTCTGTTTCTTTAACTTTTGCATTACTAATCGTCTTTTCTACTCCCCTTTTGTTTTCTTAGTTTTTGTATTGTAAAATGTTCCATGTCCAGATGCCTTTGCCTGTATTTCTTTTCAAATTTCTTTAGCGCTGCTTTTTGTATTTATTAGTTTTGATTTCTCCTTTGCATAAATATTGCACCATGTTAAATGTTCTTTTCTTTCTCATGTCCATATTTTTTCTTTAGATGCCATCCACTCATCCTGTATCTCCTTACTTTGG
Organism: Protopterus annectens; assembly: GCF_019279795.1. Lineage (NCBI taxonomy): Eukaryota > Metazoa > Chordata > Ceratodontiformes > Protopteridae > Protopterus > Protopterus annectens. The sequence continues at coordinate 339,851,465 of NC_056726.1, read as the reverse complement.
GCACTCATTGTTCCATCATGCTGAGACATAACCTATGTTAGACTTTCTACACGAGATCCTTCACTTTACAGACTGGCAAAATGTATTTACTAGTAACATTGATCTACTTCACTATAGCGCATTATCAGTTTGCTTACTGATGTACAAAAGTTTATTAGCAGCATATGATTATTTCATGCAGAATAATGTAAATAAAGTGAGGACAACAAGCAATGCTATCAGTTTATAATTGTTAAAGCTGCAAAAGTTGTTTTAAGGACCTGATGTTGCTCTTTTGTACTTTACAGATATTGCTACAAAAGATACTGTGCCAATTTTGTATGTTTAAATAATTTTCAGGTTGATTTTCCAGAATGTATGTTCAAATACAGTCAAGAAAATATTACATCAGCCACCCAGCCTTGCACAATTAATGGGAAAGGGCAGGATGTTCGTCGTGTTTCACTGTTGCAGTCATTACATTTGGGTAATCCTGCTGGCAGGTTGCCCTCAGTTGGCCTGAATTCCAAAGTCCTGGGTCCTGCGTTGGCTGTCGTCGCCCCTTCCCTGACATCAGGTCGTCAAGGGTATAAAAGAAGCAGCCGACGCCATTTTCTTTAGTCTTTCTTGCTGCGTGGTGCCCGAAGTGGAAGCAGTTCGCAAGTGCCGGTCAGCCGACTCCTGAGATTTTCGTTCGAATTTCAGATCCAAAGTCTTCTATAAAGCTAAGTACCCCGTTGGGGAAACTTTTTTCTTGCTCCAGAACCGATGTCAGAAAAAGTTAATAATTGTATTTCTTGTGGGAAGCAAATACCTCATAAGGACTTTCATTCTTATTGTATTCCTTGCCTAGGCCCCGATCATAACTATCTGGGTTGTCAGTTTTGTGCTAGATTTAACCAATGCACTATTAAGCATCGGTATGATTTTGCTTTGAACTACTTTGGACGCAGGTTTAATTATCCAGAAATGTCGTCAAAAAGCCATCCAACTACCGGAGTTCACAAAAAACGCAAAGAAAAAGAAAAAGAAAGACACCCGAGGCCCAAAACCGATGACGAAGCTTCTCCTAAGCCAGTCGCTGGTTCACCAGTTCTCAGTGAGGTGCTTTCACAGCCCCTGACGATCGCTACTTTAGAGTCACAGGCCGCTACCGACTCCCACGTGGAGTCAGCCATGCCACTGGAAACTCAAGGTATTGAAGCCTCGGATGCTAATCCTTCAGATGGGTCTGGAGCCACTGAGCAGGCACCGGCTTCTGAGGGTGTTTTCAGACCCAAACATCTATACATTAAACCGACTTCTAAGGCAAAGACTAAAGCTCCTTCAAAGGCAAAGAAGCAAACTCAAGTGCCATGTGGACAGGCCTCCATGCCCAAAAAGCATATGCTCAAAATGGCCGAAGACTTGATTACCTTGATCAGGGATTCCCTCCCCCTCCTGATAAGAGGCCTAGGCAAGAGACTGACTATGAATCTTCAGTTCTGGTTTCCATTTCTTCTGATTCCTCTTCTGATCAGGAATATTCTTTTCCTCCCTATGATGATTCTGATGCTGAAGAATCTATACCTTCATCTTCTCCTCCTGAGGACTATTCCTTTGGGGAAACCTTACATACCATGAGGGAGCATTTCCATTGGGGGAGCCAAGATTTTTTGGAATCTAAAAAGAGGCTCAGGGATTTCCTGTTACTACCTCAGCACAAGCCACTTGCCATTCCCCCCTGTGTTAGACATTGTAGATTATGTGTTTTCAGAGTCTAGCCTTACCCCTGACCCCTTACCTCCAGCTCCTGTTAAGCCTGACAGATATTACAGAGTTCCTGACTCACATAAATTCCTTTTTAAAAACCCTGCTGCTGACCCAGAAACTATTTCTCAGGGTCCCAAGGGAGTTAAGGCTTCCGCTGCAAAAAAACCCTACCCCTTCTGACAGGGATTCTAGGGCACTGGACAGATGGGGAAAAAAGGTTTACACATCTGCTACCTTGGCTATAATGGCCTTAAACTGTCAGTTTCATATGCTCAAATATCAGCAACATGTCATGTCATTGCTTAAACAGAAAATGTTAAACTCTGAATGTGCAGAAAACAAGGAAATGCAGGATATATTGCATGCAGCTGAACAAGTTGGAAAGCATACTTTGCAATGTGGTTTTGATTCTTTAGAGGCCTCCTGCAGGGCCGCAGTTACAGGTTCTGTAATTAGAAGGCATGCTTGGTTAAAGGAACAAAATCTGCCTGATCATTTTAAAGTTAAATTATTAGAGGCACCTTTACAGCATAATACTTTGTTTGGCATTAAGGCAGAAGAGGTGTTAAAGAAAATGGAATACAAGGCTAAATTTATGCAAACGGTCAAAGATTTCTTACAAGTACAGCCACCTAGGTTTAGTAGACACTGGCCAACAAAGAATTGGTCCTTTCCTGTGTCAGACAGACTTCAA